>NC_056730.1:339409475-339564475 GCF_019279795.1 Protopterus annectens | reverse complement strand
TAATGAAGGACTAGCCCATTCCATTTCTTCTATTTTATCCAAAATCTTATTTTTTTTGATAAACAGTAAAGCAGAGTCTAAGTCATTGAAAATTTTAGGACCATCAGGAACGAAGATTTTAAGCTTGGCAGGAAACAGAAGGTATGTTTTAAACTGTGCTTTTTTAAGCTCCCTTATTAGTGGCAGAAAAACTTTTCTTTTAGCTATTACCATGGAAGAATAGTCATTGTCAAAACGCACAGTTGTCTCATTAATCTTAACAGGAGCTTTAGCCCAAGCAGATTTAAGAACCATCTCTTTATCAAAGATGATAGAAATCTAACTATAACTGATCTAGGATAGTTTTTGTTAGAGTTAGTATTAGCTATAGATCTATGTGCTCTTCGATACCAAAAGAGAATGCTTCTGGTAAGTCTAAAGTTTTAGGGAGCCATGTTGTTAAAAAGAAGTAATATTGTTACCTTCAATATTTTCTGGCAGTCCAAAAATCCTAATGTTATTGCGCCTAGATCTGTTTTCCAGGTCATCCAGCTTTGTTTGTAAATGTGTATTTTGTTTCAGCAGAAACTCAATGTTGATTTTCTCTTCTTGTATTCTATTTTCCATGTCATTCACAGCTTCTTCTATGCCTGTCATCTGGATCTTCTGTTGTTGCAGGTCTATATGTAACACGTCTATTTGTTTTGTAGTTTTTTCTATGAAGGTGTCTATTTTAGTATCCATTTTATCCATCTTAGCAGTAAGTTGCTGGATTATAATTATCAGAGACTGAAGTTCTTTCTTGATGCTGGAGTCTTGAGAATTTGTCTTACTGGAACTCATTTCAGATTGATAAACTGACAGGAAAATTTCCAAAGTGATTTCTGACAGGAATATTGTTAAGATTTCCTTTCTTTTTTAGATATAGTTCAAGAACTATATAAAACAAACATATTTAGAAAGAAAATTACTTCAAAAATTAATTTTTTAAGTAATTAATTCCTGTCAGTGTAATGAAATTGGTGGAGCTGAAGAAATCTGCTGCTATCCTGTGTTCATCCTTGGCCACGCCCCCCTATATATAGTAAACTATTGAGAACTGCTGCTGTATAACAACTACATTGGCAGGGAACATTCATTTATGTGGGGTTGAATATAGAGTGCAACTCTCCTGGGGGATAGACTATACTGTATCTGGTCCAGGTTTAAATGTTTAACCATAATTTTAGATATTATTGTCACAGTTAGGCACCAGTTCATTATTGAGAAGTTTGTTATATCTTACTGTGTGATTATTAGATATTACATAATTTTATCTTGTTTTGCAATATTTATAGCTATTTTCTTTTTATAACTAAAACATCATTTTATACATGATTCAAATATACTAGTTTCATATAGGTTTATTTATATATATAGTAATGTTAATATATTTGTCCTTTAATATGCATATACATTATTTCATATTTGTTTGTTCTCAGCTTAATATTTGTTATGCAGTGTTATTTTTGTTAATCACAAATTATTTTTCTTTTTTTTTTGGAATATTTGAGGAAATTCATTTTATTGTTATATATTTTTACTTAATAATAGGAGCTTGTAGTGTAATATATTAAGTGGGGATTGAGTATGTTGGACATCTTGAAATTAGTTAGTCTTGTACATAGGTTTGGTATTTTAGTATGGGTTTTATTTTTTGTTAGGCTTACATTTAGTGTTTTTTTTGTTACTCGGATGCTATCAGTATTTAAAATTACAACTTCTTCTTTATTCATATCTGATTTTCCTTTATCAATAGGAGATTGGTGGGTAGGCACGAAGTGTTAGGATGAAGGAAATAAATACATTTTATATTCTTTATATTATTTTTCTTTTACAAGGAATATTTTTTGATTTGATTGTATATTCAAACACTGTTCAGTTCAAGTGGGTCTTTTTCATCTCTTGTAGGCACTGGTTTATGTATTGTTGGGACTTTACTCTGTGTTTTTTTTTTAACAGCATCAATACTGGTTGTTTGCCTTAAGTATGTCAGTTGATATACTAGTGGATTCCTGGAATGTTAGAGGAGTCCAAAATAAAGCAAAAAAGTCATTATTGTTTCATTTGATTTTCAAGTCACAGGCCAATATTTGTTTTATTCAAGAGTCCCATATCCCTCGACTTGATTGGGATAAAGAGAAAAATAAAAAATGGATCAAGAGGATTGTAGCTGCAGGGGACTCATCTAATTCCAGAGGAGTAGCCATAATCATTAAACAAAAATTCATGGGGATCATAATTGATGAGAAATTTGATAATGAGGGTAGATGGTGTTACCGCCTCTATTCATAGTCTTGATAAACCTCTTTTAGTTTTAAATATATATGGCCCATGTAATCTACAACATTTGTTCATTCTAAAAATGTATAATATTCTCACATCATATAAAGACCATTATATTATAGTAGGTGGAGATTGGAACGCAGTGATAAATCCAGAAATTGATCGTTCTCGTTCCACTGTTTCTTATAACTATCAATCTACTCTGGCTCTTAATGATTTAATGATATAGCATGGTTTGATTGATCCATTACATTCTGTCAAAATCTCAAATAGGAATGATATTTATACCTATTACTCTAAGTGTTATCGTTCATGGTCCAGATTGGATTTTTTTCTAATCTCTGATTCTATCTCAAAATATATTTTGGATTTTACTATTGAGCCTAGATTTTTTTCAGACCATTCAAGAATCTTATTAAAACTAAACATAAGTACTAATATTAAAAATAATATCAATTCAAATAAATGGTCTTTAAATAATAATTTACTACTGAATGAAGAAATTTGTAAACAGTGTTCTGAAATTTTACAGGAAATGGAAGGTAATCTAGGGTCATCGGATATCCCTTATGACATACAATGGGCTGCATGCAAAGCGAGATTAAGAGGATTGCTTATCAGTAAAGCGGCCTACCTCAAAAAACAGTACTTTAAAAAAGAGAAGTCCTTAAAATATAGAATTCTATCTTTGGAAAATCAGCTTAGACTGAACCATGATTCTAATATAGAAAAGCAAATTCTTGCTTGCCAGAAAGATTTAATTTTGCTTCATCAAAATAGTCTTTCTTTAGTTGAGCAAAAATTACTAGCTTCATATTCATAATGGGCCCAGGTTCCTTCCAAGCTATTAGCTAGAATTATTAAAAATAATTTTGACAGACCAAAAATTTCATCTTTGTTTTACAACAATAAATTGTACAACACGGATGAAGAAATTATTCAGCTCTTTACTTTACTTTATACTGATTTATACTCAAATTCTTCTAATTCTGTTAATGATAATTATATAAAAAACCTTTTTAAATTCTTTACATTTCCCTAAATTAAATGATAACCAACAAAGATTGCTTTCTACTCCTATCTCTTTACAAGAGATTTTGGATTCAATTGATAATCTTAAATCTGGAAAATCTCCTGGTCCAGATGGTTTCACTCCGGAATTTTTCAAAACTTTTAAATCGGTAATTCTTCCTTTTCTTTTTAAAGTATATAATTATATAAGAATTAATGATATTTCAGACATTCATTGGAATACATCTAAAACTATCTTAATTCTGAAAAATAATAAAGAAAAATCAGACCCAGTTAATTATAGACCCATATCTTTAATAAACCTAGATATTAAAATGTTATCATCTATTCTGGCTAGTAGATTGAAACGGATTTTACCCTCAATTATTTCTCAAGATCAATCTGGTTTTATGTCCCATAGACATGCTTGGGATAATACATTGTCTTTAGAGTCTATCATTCATCTTATTAAAAAAGATACAAACCCAATATATGCTCTGATTATTGATGCATCAAATGCTTTTGACAGAGTCTGTTGGAATTTTCTCTTTCAAACTATGTTTTGTTTTAATATTCCTTTATTCTTTATTAACTTTATAAAAGTATTGTATAAAGATATGTTTATATATTGATGCTCAGAAGAACATAGTCAGAAGTCCAAAAAAATGGCTTTAAAAAAGTTAATGTTAGAAAAAGTTTTAAATGTTATCAATAGTTAGTGCCTTAAATTCTTCATTTATTTTGTGATAATTGCATAATATTCTTTTTCTCATGTCAGGTTTTTCTCTTTTCGTTGTTTTTCAGATTGCCTAACTTGTACATAGTGTATATATTTTTGCAATGCTTGTGTTATCATTATTGTATTTAAATTTTCCTAAAAAGTTGTTTTCTTTAGAGTTGCAATATGCTTATTTAAACCTATTTTTTTCTCATGTACAAAACTCTTAATGTCTTGTTTTATATACCTAATAAAAAGTTTTTTGAGAAAAAAAAGATTTTGTTTGCCATGTTGCTATTCGGTCATGTCAAGCTATTTCTCTTGAGCTAAGTACAGTTATTTGTTGTTTAATAGTCTCTCAGATTACTTTTCTGTCAGAAAAGTTTATATTTGTCTCTTTCGCATCTAGCGTACATATTTTCTTCAGGTTTTTCTGCTCTTTTCTTTACCTTTTTACCATGAGGTATTCTCTCTTTACCATCGCTGGTAATCCTTCCCTTTTTTTTTTCGTACCTTCGGGTATTCTTTTGTACCATTGCTGGTACCTTTTTCTATTAATTAATTTGCTGTCATGGCAGATTAGAAAGGTAGTCCGGGGTTTAAGCGGTGTTCTGATTGTGGACACAAACTACCTACTTCTGATGCACACTCTTTGTGCGTTTATGGTTTGGGGCATCCCACTTGTCTGTTGACCTGCCCTGTACTATTTGTGAGAACTTTTCGAATAGAACCTTGTTGGAAAGGAAAAAAAAGCTGTTACTGAAGGGACTTCTTAAATCTCCCTTTTCAGAGACTGTTTCTGGGTCGGAGGCCTCAACCCCTCCTAGAGCCCATAAGAAAATATTGGATGTGCCTACCAAGGCTAAACCTTTGCCTTCGTCCCCGGCTGGGGACTCCTGCCAACCAAAACCAAAAAAGGCTAAAGTTTCGGCTCCAGAGCTCACTCAGTCAGCCCCAGTGCTTTCGGTGCCTAGACCTTCGGCACCGAGGCCTTCGGCTCCATTAGTGATCTCGGCTCCGTCTTCTCCTGCAGCCATCACTATATCGGCACCGAGGAGCTCCTCAGTTCAGACTATTACCACTGTATCGGTACCGACCATTCAGTCAGCGCAGACCTCGACCACGTCGGCTCCGAGATCTTCCTCGGAATTGATACCTTTATTGTTGACTCCAGTTTTGTCGGTTCCAGCTTCGGTACAGACGACTACTTTGGCACCGATCCCTGTGTCGGTGCAGACCATGACCTCGGCACCGATGACCTCTTCGGTGCAGACACCGGTAGTCCAGTCTCTCTCAGCACCGTTATCCTCGGTGTGGACGGGTGAGATGGGCACTGAGTTTGCCTCTTCTGTGGACAGGCCTGTTTCTCCCTCAGTCTCTGTGAGGTCCACTAGAAGCCTTTCCAAACATGATGTGTTGTGTCTTGTGAATCAGCTGCTCTTGGCCAGAGGTATCCCACTCATCAGGAACTATCCTTTCATGGGAGGTGATCATCCGTCTCCAAAGACCCCTTCTTATTCTCCTCCTTCATTGCCTTTGAAGTCCATGGATATAGCACAGTCTTCCCCTTCTGCAGTCTCCTTTATGGATCTCACTAAGGAACCAGAGTTGTCTTTGTGGCAGGAAAGTTTTGCTATGACCCAGGATGTCAGTTGTGACACTCATAGTTTGCTGCTCCACAGCCATCCAGGGACTCCGGGTCGGCAGGCTGAGCCACTTGTTGGAGGGGTGACCTTTGTCCTAGACATGCACTCCTCTTCAGGTGGGCCAGCCTTCCAACTGATGGAGAAGGCTTTCGCTGCTGCTGGAGATACTGGACTGTCTATACCTCCGCCATCCTCTGGTACACAGTTTTCACATGTCGCATCTAGCAGACACCAAGTGCAAGGGCTTCAGGACATATTACCACAGGAATCCCCTTTTCCGCTGTCTTCTCCCACTGAGGAGGTCCACCGGAAAAGTTTGTGCAAGAGGAAACACATGGACTCCACAGAGGAGTCCCTCACCGAAGACACAGATTTCGATGAGGGGGAAGGATCCTCCCAGTCACCCTGTGAGGTATCCTTTGGTGATATCCTCAAAATCCTGAAACAGAGAGGTGACTGGCAGTCCTCTAATCTGACCTCTGTGGAATCTGTTTTCCTGCAGGCCTTTCACGCCCGGCCCCCTACCTCCTAGGTTATTCCACCTGCCAATGAACTTGTCCGGCTTATCATGCAGCATGCTTGGAAGGCTCCTGATACCATCAAAGCTATTCCCCGGAGGCCAGATAAGATTTTGTCCCTTCCTGCTTCGGATCCCCATTGGTCCAAAGGTCTTCCTGTGGATGTTTTGGGTGGTGACGGCCGCAACAAAAAAGGATCTGGAAGAAGAAAGCCAAACTGTCCATCTGCCTAGTCCCGGGCCCTGGACAGGATAGGGAAGCGCACCTTTGCTTCAGCAACCTTTATTATCAGGTCCCTGAATTTTATGGCACATTTTACAAGGCTTCAAAGGGATCTGATTTCTGAGCTCCCTGAAACCTTGGCTGGTGCCGTGTCTGATGAGGTCCATGACAAAGTGGCCTCTCAGCTGGCCACCATTAGATCAGTATCTAACTTCTCTATGCGACTGATATCTCACGCATCAGAAGGAGCAGCTAGAGCAGGAGGTTCAGCTGCGGTCTTGAGACGACATGCCTGGATGTGCTTGTGCAATTTCACGGAACCCTTTAAGGCTTCCTTTCTTAACTCTCCCATTGAGGCCTCCTCGTTGTTTGGGCCCAAAGTTAAAAGCACACTGGCCAGATGTGAACAGGATGGTAAGACTCTTTCTGCCATAGGTGTCCGTTATTCTTCCCCTCAACGTGCTTTCTCCCGAAACCAAAAGAGTGGGAAGATATGATTCAAGAAATCTCAGGGTCCTTTCCGTGACACACAGGCCGAGTTCTCCCCTAGAGGCAGAGGAGGAAACTCACAGGGAAGACGCTCCTTTCGAGGCAGAGAGGGTCCACGTAACCAGGGTTCCAGGGATTCTTTCCCTGGTCAGTCCTACCAGCGGTCCTGAAGAGCGGCCCAACTCCTTTCCTCTGGAGGTGGTTGGGGGACGTTTTTCCTTGTACCCTTCTGCCTGGTTAACCATCACTACCAATTCTTGGGTACGAAGGATTTTAACCAGAGGTTATCATATCCCATTTGATCTTTGTCCTGCTCCTTAAATAAGCCTTCCCAGACGTTCCACCCAGTCAAAGGGAAGAAGCAGCACTAGAAATAGAAAAGCTGCTAAGAAAGAGAGTCATCCAAATAGTCCCTCCAGATCAGATAGAATCCAGATTCTACTCAAGACTATTTTTGGTGCTAAAGAAAACCAGGGACTGGAGACCAATTTTGGATCTCAGTATATTGAACAAGTTTATGAGAGTACAATAATTCCGGATGGTCACAATGCAGTCTATCCTCCCGCTTTTGGAAAAAGATGATTGGATGTGCTCGATAGATCTTCAAGATGCGTACTACCACATAAAAGTGGACAGGCCATCAAGAAGATGTCTGCACTTCCGTGCGGGAGCCAGTCACTACCAGTTCAGAGTACTGCCCTTCGGACTCTGTACAGCCCCCAGAGTGTTCACCAAGTGCTTGGCAGTTGTCACAGCTCACTTGCGACTTCAAGGATTCCAGGTGTTTCCATGCCTAGACGACTGGCTCATTTCCACCCCCACGAGACATCTACTGGAAAAAGCCCTGGCATACTCTCTCCTTGGTGCTCAAAGGCTAGGCATAACCATAAACTGGCAAAAATCCAGTCTCACCCCATCTCAGTCAACAGAATTCATAGGGGTTATCTTGGACACAAAGAACTGCAGAGCTGCTATTCCAGAGCACAGAATTCTAAGGATAAAGCAACAATTGATTCCAATCCTTTCAAGGGAAAAATCCATGGCTCACTCAGTTCTACAGCTGTTGGGTTCCATGGCAGCCTCCATCATCATTGTTCCCCCTGGCCAGGTTTCACATGAGGCTTCTACAATGGCTACTGCTTACCTAATGGTATCCTTTTAAGCATCCTCTTTCAGCCATGATTCGAGTAACCCACAGGTGCAAACAGGATTTAAATTGGTGGATGACACAGTCTGTCACAATGGTCTCACCCCTTCTCCCCCCAGCTCCCCAAGGCCACAGTGACCATGGACGCCTCCCTGATGGGGTCGGGGGGGGGCTATGTCAGGAACAGACAGTCCAAGGCACTTGGTCCGAATGAGAGGCCCCATCTGCATATAAACGTTCTAGAGCTGAGGGCGGTGCTTCTGGCATTGCAAGCATTCCATCCCCTGCTGCCATCTGGGACAATTGCGATTCAATCAGATGACATGGTGGTGGTCTGATACATCAACCAGCAAGGTGAAACCATATCTTACCCCCTTTGTCGAGAGGCCATGAGGATATGGCAATGGGGGATGTCTACCAATCGTTTTTGACTCTAGCAACGCACATTCCCGGGAGTTCCAACGTGATAGCAGACAGACTCAGCAGGTGCATTCTTTAACCTCACGAGTGGTCCCTGAATCCCTTGATAGCAGCAGAGATCTTCCACCGCTGGGGCCGTCCCTGCTGCGACCTCTTTGCATCCCCGACCAACTACAAATGCAGCAACTATTTCGCCCTGATTCCCCCCCCGGGACAGTCACCCAGGGATGCTGTAGTCCACATTTGGCCCGTCGGTTGAAGAGCAAGGTGATCCTCATCGCACCATATTGGCCTCGACAGATTCGGTAACCCTTTCTTTGGCCTCACCTCCTAGATCAACTTTGGATTCTCCATCCAACCCCAGAGTTGATCTCACATACACAGAACCTGATTCATCCCAACTTGAACAGCCTGAAGCTCACGGCTTGGCTTCTCCAATTCCCATGATTGCCAGGCAGAATGATCTTTCTTTACCAGTACGTGATATTCTCATTGCATCTCATAAGTCTTCCACTAGAATTACTTATCTGAGCAAGTGAAAAAGATTTACCTGTTGGCTGAAAGATAAACAAGTAGATCCCTTCTCAGCACCAGTGTCGATAATACTAGACTATATGGCCGACCTTTTACAGTTGGGTCTATCGGCCTCTACCATTAGAGTTCATTTGGCTGCAATCTCTAATTTTCATGAGGATGTTCAAAATTCCTCTCTTATGTCCCACAAATTGTGCAAGACCTTCATAAAAGGTATGAATCATCTGAAGCCACCTTTTAGAGAACCTATTCAACCATGGGATTTATCATTAGTTCTACAAGCTCTGACAATGCCACCTTTCGAACCTGCCTCTTCTTGTGACCTCAAGTATTTGTCATGGAAAACCTTGTTTTTGGTCTCCATTACTTCTGCCAAACGTATTTCTGAGCTTCAAGCTCTATGTATCAAGAGTCCATACTTGATTTTTCATAGAGATAGTGTCTCTGAGAACTAATCCATCCTTTCTGCCTAAAGTGATCTCCGAAATGTCCATGAATCAAGCCATTGAATTGCCAGTTTTCTTTCCCAATCATTCAAACAGAGGAGAGTATTGCCTACATACCCTAGATATCCACAGGCAAATTTGCTTTTACTTAAACAGGACTAGGCCCTTTCGTAATTCTGACCAGTTATTTTTGGCTTTTTCTGGACCTAGATTAGGATCTGCTGTTGCTAAGGTCACATTAGCTAGATGGTTGAAGGACTGTGTGACCTTCATTTATGCACAACGCAATATCTCGTTGTCTACTACCATGAAAGCTCATTCGACAAGGTCGGTGGCAACTTCTGCTGCCTTCCATGCCAGAGCTTCCTTGCATGACATCTGTGCAGCTGCAACTTGGGCTACGCCTCATACCTTCGTCAATCATTACAAATTGGATTTGGCCTCCAGGGGAAGAGCATCTTTCGGTTCTGTGGTGCTCAGGAATGTCCTTCCATGAGAGACTCCCAGGAATAGAGTTAGCTGGGGACTCTGTCCCATGCGTAAGGAATGAATGAGGATTAACAATATCAGATGAAGTCATGTCTTCCATAACATTCCATCTGTATTGCTGATCCTCATTCAGTCATTACGACCCTCCCTCCTTGCCCCCCCTGTGGCTTCTAGTGGATCTCACCATCCAGTTCTTTTAGGTTATTTGACCAGAGGTAGCCTTTACCTTCTTTGACTTGCAAACTCAATCTGAGGTAACAGGGAGAGGGGGATTGTGGGCAAGAGTTTAGCTCGAGAGTTTGAAGCTGACGCGAGCTTGGAAAATGGCCGGCTGGGTTCCGAGGTCGGAACCCATACCCATGCGTAATGACTGAACGAGGATCAACAATACAGATGTAACGTTATGGTAAGACATAACTTCTTTTTATGTAAAGTATAAGCGTCAACCAAGAGCATGTTTCTTTTGTGGTAGAGATGATCATTTGATAAGTGATTTTAGTAAAAGAAAATGTTTTATATGTGGAAAGACAGAACATGAAGCAAGGAAATGTGATTTAAAGTGTATCTACTTTTTTTTTTTAAGTTTCATAAGGCTTATGATAAAATCAGGTATGAGTCATTGTGGAACATTTTAGAATCGTATAATATTGGGAAAAGAACAATACAAGTAATTGAATCTATGTATGAAAGAAATTGTTAAGATAAATGTGAATGGATGGATAAGGGAAAAGTTATGAGTACAATGTGGTATAAGACAGGGATGGCCAGCTAGTAGTAGTATTTTTTCATTAGTCATGAATACAGTTGTAAATAAAGTTAACACAATGACAAAAGACAAAGGATATAACATAGTAGAGAAATTATGAATACTTATGTACACATATGCAGATGATATAGTGTTTAATAACTAAAAATAAAAAATGGATGGAAGAAATCAGTAATGAATTGATGAGGTCATTAAATTTGGATAATGTATTATCAAAGAAAAAAATTAAAGGATTTGGATAGAAGGGAGAGATATAGGAGATATAGAATTCAGTGAAAAAATACATAGATATCTTGGGTATAACATTTAGGCAGAATGAATATAAAAATAATCAATGGAAAAAGATATGTAGAGAAATAAAGGAGAGCACTACTATTTGGAAAACATTTTAGGTTTTCGTATAGAAAGAAGGCACATTTGATTACGACTGTTTTAGTGGGAAAATTGCACATGTAGATAATGTATACATGATTCCTGCAAAACATGAGAAAGACCTGATGGAAATATTGTTTTCCTTCACATGGGGTTCTAGATTAAATCCAGTCAAGAGGGGGATATTATATATGAAATAACAAGGAGTATTGGGTTTAATAAATCCAATAGTATATGCAGCATATTTGAATGTTACAAAGTATTAAAAAAAAAAAGTTTAATTCATACGGTTTATAGGTTCATAGGATGATACTAGGCTATTGGCCCTTGTAAGCCTAGCCAAGAATTTCACCCATGTTTCCTCAGTTAGCACCTGTTTCCCCTGTCCAGCAGGGGCACTTGTGAGATCCCAGGGGTATATTTTCTTTTTCCAATCCAGTCATCCAGGTTACTCATAAAGAGCGCTAGAGAGGTGCTCTGCTTGACATGGAGAGGGAGTCTATTCCACAGATGGGGGAGTCTTTGGGACACAAATCTATACTGCCAACAAGTTCTATTTATGTCACCGACCAGGTTAAGGCCTTGTGCGTGGGTTGCATGAGTGAGGTTTATCTTATGGATATGCAGGAACTCCATCAAGGTTGGGTCTGAAATGTCCTTGTATGCCAGACACAGATCACCTCTGAGCAATCTGTATGAGACTTGAGTAGAGGGACAGGGCTTTTAGCCTATCTCTGTAGGATAGGTGTTTGAGACCCTGGATTTTCCAGGCCAGGAACCTCTGTGGTCTCTCCATCTGCTGCAGGTGCTTGGCAAGGTATATGCCGAAGGGGGCATTGTACTCGATAATGAGTCTGATAACTGAGGAGTACATACTTGGGTGCCCAAGTCCCTCACGACTGATTGCATGCTTAGTATGTTGTTGTTAATGTGATAATTAGTGGGGATGACATTTTCCCCAAAAAGGATAATGATGCATTTCTTGGCATTCAGTTTGAGGCCATGCTTCTGGCACCAGTCATTAGTTTGGGTAAGCCCCTCTTGGAGGATGTTCACATCTCTACGTGAATTTAAGACTGCGTCCAGCTTGCAGTCATCTGCAAACTTGGTCAGCCACAGATCACTGGATGTTCTTCGTGTTTCACTGTTGCAGTCATTACATTTTTGTAATCTGCTTGCAGGTTGCCCTCAGTCATCCTGATTAACAAAGTCTTGGGTCCTGCGTCGGTTGCTGCCCCTTCTTCTATGACATCAGGTCGTCAGGGGTATAAAACATACAGCCAACGTCATTACATCAGTCTTTCTTGCCATGCGGTGCCCGAAGCAGAAACAGTTCGCAAGTGCCGGTCGTCCGACTCCTGAAATTTTTGTTTTTGTGTTTCAGAACCGAAGTCTTCAACTTAAAGCTAAGTACCCCATTGGGGAAACCTTTTCTTGCTCCTTACCAATGTCAGTAAAAGTTAATAATTGCATTACTTGTGGAAAGCAAATATCTCATAAAGATTTTCATTCGTACTGTATTCCTTGCCTAGGCCCTGACCACAACGTACGTTGCTGTCGGTTTTGTGCTTTATTTAATCAGCGCACTGTCTGTCATCGGTATATTTATGCCTCTAAATATTTCGATTCTTGGTTTAATTATCCAGAAATGGCATTGGTTAGCCATCCGACTACCGGGATTCCGAACAAACGCAAAGATAAAGACAGAGACAGGTCGCCGAGGTCCAAAACTGCCGACGCCGCTTCTCCTAAGCCAGTCACCAGTTCGCCGGTACTCAGTGAGGCGCTTTCGCAGCCCCTGATACCTGCTACTTCTGATTCGCAGGCCTCTACTGAGACCCATTCGGAGTCTGGTATGCCGCGAGATACTTCAACTAT
The DNA here is from genome assembly GCF_019279795.1 of Protopterus annectens. NCBI lineage: Eukaryota > Metazoa > Chordata > Ceratodontiformes > Protopteridae > Protopterus > Protopterus annectens. Next base: position 339,551,515 of record NC_056730.1, on the reverse strand, counting down.
GGAACCTACGGATGTCTCTACCTTGGATAGGTCCGGAGCTGCTGTGCAGGCACAGGCTTCTGAGGGTGTATTCAGGCCTATGGACTTGCATATTAAATCGATGCCCCCTTCATTACTAAGGCCTAAATCTCGATCCATGTCTAAAAAAACAACGTCCAGGCCACATGCTTAGGCCCCTATGCCTAAAAAACAAATTATAAAAATGGCTGAAGATCTAATAACTCTAATCAGGGGTAGTCACCCCCCCCCCCCCCCAAGAGGCCTAGGGCTGAGCTTGATTATGAATCTTCTGATCAGGATTCTGCTTCTTTTGACTCTTCTGATTACCTGGATTTGTCCTTACCCACTTATGAGGATTCTGATGCAGAGGATTCTTTTCTCTGTGCTTCCCCTCCTGAGGATTCTTCATTTGGGGAAACCTTACATACTTTAAGGGAGCATTTTCACTGGCAAAGCCAGGAATTTTCTGATTCAAAAAAGAGGCTTAGGGATTTCCTTCTTCTACCTCAGCATAGGCCTTTGGCTATACCTTCTGTACTAGACATTGTTGATGATGTTTTCTCAGAATCCAGTTTGGCCCCTGATTCCCTGCCTCCTGCTCCTAGTAAACCTGACACTGCAGGGTTCCTGAGTCCCACAAGTTCCTTTTCAAAAATCCTGTTGCAGATCCCGGGACCATTTCTCAGGGACCCAAGGGCATTAAGGCTTCTACTGCTAAAATCCTACCCCTTCTGATAGAGACTCCAGGGCGCTGGATAGACGTGGTAAAAAGGTTTATACTTCAGCAGCCTTGGCAATCAGAGCGTTAAATTGCCAATTTCATTTGTTAAAATATCAGCAACGTGTTATTGGGCTGCTTAAACAGAAAATTATTTTGATTCCTGACTGTGTGGAAAATAAAGATTTACAGGACTTAATGCTTTCTGCTGAACAAGTTGGAAAACATATTTTGCAATGTGATTTTGATTCTTTAGAGGCCTCTTGCAGGGCTGCTGTTACTGGGTCTGTGCTTAGAAGGCATGCTTAGCTTAAGGAGCAATCTTCGCCTGATCATGTTAAAGCTAAATTGTTGGATGCTCCTTTAAATCAGGACCGTCTGTTTGGCAACAAGGCTGAAGAAGTTCTTAAAAAGATGGAAGATAAAGCTAAATCTATGCAAACTGTTAAAGATTTTTTACAAGTGCAACCTCCTAGATTTAGTAGGCACTTGCCTACTAAGAACTGGTCCTTTCCAGGTCTTCTCAAACCAAACCCAGACACAACAAAAACACCAGGTTTCAGTCCCAAGGGACTCTCAGAACTAAGCAGTGGGGGGCCTCCACTTCCAAATCTGGGAATAACAAGACACCCCCTATGGTAAACAGTCTCAATGACTTCCTTTTAAAATTTCCAAGCACTTATCTTCTGACCACCCCTTTGCAGGGAAAGATTGCTCTTCATGCAATGAACTGGGAACTCATAACCCAGGACAAATGGGTTTTAAATATTTTGTCCCAGGGATACAGATTTCATTTCCACACATTGCCAACACCAAATGCGTGGCCGGACCTGCCCCCAAATCAGTGGGCAGAGGCTCAAAAACAAGTACTTTCCCTCTTAAGCATGGGGGCTATTCAGCTGGTACCAGAAGAGGAAAAGGGACAAGGTTTCTACTCCAGACTTTTCCTAGTACCCATAAAAGACAAATCATGGCATCCAATCCTGGACCTGTCTACTCTAAACATCTTTCTGGAGATTCCAAAATTCAAGATGCTGACTCTTCACCAATTACTTCCTATGCTAGGCAAAGATGCCTGTTTGGCAACACTAGATTTAAAAGAAGCATACCTGCACATCCCAATCAGGGAATCTTGCAGAAGATACCTACACTTCAAAGCAGGCTACACACATTATTAGTTCTCTCCACTGCCCTTTGGCTTGTCTACTGCGCCCAGGGTTTTCACAAAGTGCCTGGCTCCAGTTATTACATTTTGCAGACAAAGAAGTATTCAAATATACCCATACCGGGATGATTGCCTAATTCAGGCAGAATGCCAGGGCATACTTTTGAATCATCTGGCATTTGTAAAAAGGATTCTAACTTGTCTGGGGTACACCATAAATGAAAAGAAGTCACAACTGGTACCCTGTCAGCAAATTACATTCCTGTGAGCAAGCTTGAATACACCTTCCCAGATGGCTTGCCTCACGCCAGAAAAGCAAATTAATTTGGTAACCTATTGCACACAAGTAGCCACAAAAACCCTGCTATCTGCAAGACAAATACTGCAAGCCTTGGGGTTCATGGCCTCCTGCATTCTTCTAATTCCATATGCAAGACTGCATATGAGGAAACTACAGTGGTATCTAAATAAAAAACCTATGGAGTCAACATTCTCACAGCCTAGAAACAATGATTCCTATCATACCTTGCCTATGCCTAGAATTCCTCTGGTGGGCAGAAACCTGCCACCAAAACAAGGGACTACCATTCACACTACCCCCTGCTGCCCAAACCCTAACAACAGATGCATCAGACTATGCATGGGGGGCTCACCTGGCAGGGAAGTGCATTCAGGGAAAATGGAACCCAAGTCAAATGCACCTACATATCAATTACAAAGAAATGCTAGTAGTACAGAATGCTCTGACAGCCATCAAGGACTACATTCATCGTGGACAACTAATGGTAAAGACAGACAACATCACGGTTATGTGGTACATAAACAAGCAGGGGGGTACACATTCATACCCCCTTTGCAGACTAGCCATGGCATTGTGGAACACAGCCTTGAGCTATCAAGTGCACCTACAAGCTCAATTCCTACCAGGAAAATATAATACACTGGCAGACGGACTAAGCAGAAATCTTATGACCCACACGAGTGGAAACTGGAACCAAGGATTTTCAACATGATAAGCGAATGGGGGAGCCCAGACATAGACCTATTTGCCTCCCCCTACAATAACCAATAGGACAAGTTTTGCACAAGGACTCCCCACAAACAAGCCTGGAAAGTGGATGCTCTGTCCTTCAGCTGGAAAAACCTATCAGTCTACGCCTTCCCCCTGCTGTCCCTGCTCTCCAAAGTTCTACTAAAAGTCAAACAGGAAAAACCAAGCATGATTTTGATTGCTCCAGACTGGCCACGCCAACACTGGTATCCCCTCCTGCTCAGTGTGTCGCAGTTATCTCCATGGCACCTGCCTCAGACCCCTTCCCTGCTGTCTCAGCAGAAGAACCAGATTCTGCACCCTCTGCTTCCAACATTGAACCTTGCAGCCTGGCTAATTACTTAAACTCACCCTTATCATCCCTCAGCAAACCTGTGATGGATGTCATCTTAGAAGCAAGGAGGCCTAGTACTAGAAAATCTTATGCTGAAAAATGGAAAAGATTCTGTGCCTGGAACCAATCTCAAGGGATGAGCACAGCAGCACCCAATTTTCCTCTGATTTTGCAATACTTAACTGAGATGCTTCACAAGGGCCTGTCTTTTTCCTCCATTAAAATCCATGCCTCAGCCATTTCAGCTCATTATAACACAGAACCTCCACTCTTCTCTCATCCTCTGCTCAAGTAGTACCTCAGAGGGGCCAAAACTTTGAGACCACCCAGGAGGGCTCCAACCCCTGCCTGTGACCTTAACTTTGTATTGGAGAAACTCGCTCTACCTCCTTTCAAACCAGCTGCTACTGCAGACTTAAAATTTCTTTCTTGGAAAACAGCTTTCCTTTTAGCAATCACTTCAGCTGGAAGGATATCTGAATTACAGGCCTTTGTGGCAGTGGAGCCTTTCATCATCTTTCATGCGGACAGGGTGTCACTCAGGACCAATCCATCCTTCATGCCCAATGTGATATCCAGTGTGGCTCTTAATCAGTCCATTCATTTGCCAACCTTCTTTCCCAATCCACAGAACAAAGGGGAACAGATTCTACATTCCTTGGATGTGCACTGCCAACTTAGATTTTACTTGGACAGGACTAAACCTCAAAGAAAATCTGAACAACTGCTGGTAGCATTTGCTGCAGGGGCAGAGGGGAAGCCTATTTCAAAACAAACCATTTCTAAATGGATAAGCCATTGCATCCATTTCTGCTATAAGCACCATGGAAAACCTGCTCCCAAGGGAATCAGATCACACTCCACCAGGGCTGCATCTACTTCTGCAGCCTTTCTCAGAGGTGTTCCTACCAGGGACATCCTAGAAGCTGCTACCCTGGAGTTCTGTACATACTTTCACCAAGCATTATCATTTGCCAATTTTTTTCTAAATCCAGAGATGGCTTTGCCACTGCTGTCTTGTTGTAGGGCCCTATAGCTGGTCCTAATGCTATATAAACGTCTCCTCCCAACCATAGCTTTGTGAATCTACCCAAATGTAATGACTGCAACAGTGAAACACGAAGAACATAGTACAGTTGTGTATACTTACCATAAATGTAGATGTTCGAGTGTATTCACTGTTGCAGTCCTGGTTACCCTCCCTCCAGCCCCCTAACTTCTTGTGGCTATACCTCTACTTTCATTTACTATGCTTAAAAGTCTTTTTGGTGTGGTTGCTTTTTGTTGGAGGTATACCTTTGTGTTTTTATGTTTATTTGCACCCCATTAGGGGAGCACCTGATATTTGGGTCAAGGAAAACTGATGTAATAGCATCGGCTGCATGTTTTATACCCCTGATGACCTGACATCATGAAGAAGGGACAGCAACTGATGCAGGACCCAAAACTTTGTTAATCAGGCCGACTGAGGGCAACCTGCAAGCAGATTACCCAAATGTAATGACTGCAACAGTGAATACACTCGAACATCTACATTTATGGTAAGTGTACACAACTGTACTTTTTGGCTTGCACCTCAGAAAAGTATATCCCAAACAGTAAAGGACCCAAGACTGATCCTTGGGGTAACACCACTCATTATGGGTCTGCTATTAGAGGTGGCTTCCCCTACTTTGACTGAGTGGATTCTATCAGTGAGCCAGTTAGCTACCCATCTGGTAATATAATGCTTAATGCCTAGCTGGAAGAGTTTATCTATTATGCCCAAGTGGGGAATAGTGTCAAAGGCTTTGGCTAGGTCAAGGTAGCCGGTGTGCACCATCTTCCCCTCATCCATGTCTTTGGTGACTGTTTCAAAGAAATCAACTAAGTTTAACAGGCATGATCTCCCTTTGACAAAACCAAACTGTGTGGGGTCAAGCTTTTGGAAGTTGCCAATGTCCTTGTTTATAAGGTCCATGATAACACATTCCATGGCCTTGCAGATCAGGCTAGTTAGGCTGATGGGCCTGTAATTACCTGGATCAGTGGCCGCTCCACCTTTGTGTAGAGGGATGACAGTGGCTGTCCTCCATTCAGCAGGGATGCAAATATAAAATGTTTTGGGGAAAAAGAAAATAGGAAAAAGATCAAAAGATGTAATTAATGAGGAAATAAAAAATACAAAAATAGGATTATGTTATGGAAGATGAGAATTGATATGACTGAGAAAAATAGAAGAGTGTCATTTGAACATTATGAGCATACACTTTTTTATTGCTCCATGGAACAATTTAGAAATAAAAAGAAAGCCATATTAATGAGGTATACACAGTATAAAAGGATACATGAGTGTAAAGACTTTCTGTGGAGATTATTGGTAGGCAAATTGCTGGTTAAGGCAAATATGCCCTATAAAAGCAAAGAAATTAGGATATATAGTAATTTTAAGTAATATGAAACTACAGAACGTGGTTTTGAAATAAGAGTAAAGATTTTTTGGAATGAATTATGTAAAAATATTATATTGGGGAATTTTATAAAAGCTGAGCAAATAACTAAGGGCATGATCAAATTTAGTTAGTATGGTATGAACAAACAAGATGTTAAAAGAATGGACAGAATAATATTTTATGTTTTGCAGACAGTTTAGAATGAAAGACTGAATGAAATTAAATTTAATGGCAAATTGGTACTAGCAAGAATATTAGAAAAAATATGTTTTTGGTTGTGGAAGACCTTGTCAGGGGAGGCAGTAATCTATAGCAGGACATTAATATAAATGTGTTGAGAGTTGTAAATATTGTAAATAGGTAAATAATAAGACTTGTAAATATGAATTATGATTTTTCAATAAAAATCCATATTTGTCATTGTTGAGTGGGACCCATTTTGGAGGAGCACTTCCTGTTTCCATTCCAGGCATAGAGGCAGCCCAGAGAGAGGAGATGGAGTGGTGAAAGAAATGGAGAAAGCAAACATTGAGACCAGAGAAATGTGTGTTGGATTCTGAGGAAATATTTCAAAGAAACATCTGATGGAGATGAGTTGGCAAATGATGAATGTATAATTACAGCCCTCCAGGAGTAATTACAACCCTCCAGTAGGGAGGGTTGCAGGCTGATTTACTTAAAGAAATGACTGTGCAGAGTGAGCCAGAAAATGTAGGAGATGTTTCCTAGGAAGACATTATGGAGAAAGTAAAAAAAAAATGCAGAGACAATCCTGAAGAATAGGGATGAGATAAAAAAAACACTTGCTGAGAGGGTAAAAGAAAGCAAAAGTGGCATAGCAGAAAAAACGGAAGAGAATTAAAAACAGCAGTATGAGGTAAGGATTCAAAGTAAAGAAGATAAAGAAATGGACAGGTATGAAGTGTGGGATAATTTAATAGCTCATTTGAGTGCAAAAGCACATGGGGTAAGAGAATTTATTATTATTAGCAAAGAAACATTTTGTGATACTATAGTTGAGACTGTTTTTTTAAATGAAAAATTTTCTTGGAGAATATGAAAAAATGTCTGTGACCCATGGAATCTTTGTGATAAAAGCATTTAACAGGGAAACAAAAAAAGTCATGTGCAATGTCAAACAGAGGTAAAAAGGGAGACTTTCAAAAGGACACTTGAAAACTTTATGGAACTGGACATTATAAATGTTTATGACAACAGAGGTTCATGGACTGGTGGCTGGGATTGTAATATTGTTAAAAATAGAGAAACAATTATACATATACCAAGCATAATACATGTGAAGGGGAATAGGGATGCTGTAAATACTAGGGACAACCAAAACATTTTATTGTGGAATAGGATGTTTGATAAGTAATTGTGACAAAAGAGAATGTTATATTTGTGGGAAAATGGGACATGATGTAAACAAACGTGAATTGAAATGTTATAAATGTAACAAAATTGGACATTTATAGATGGATTGCAAAATTGAAGATGAGTAAGGAAAAATAAAAAGGAAGAAAAGAAAATGAACAAAGAGAAGAAATTTTAGAAATAGTAGAAATAGAAAAAAATTAGATGAGAAAAATAAAAGAGGACATAAGGTTCTGAAATACGTGATGAAGAAGACATAAAATTGCATAGTTAGCAAGTGTATGTTGACAACAGTATTTGAAAAGAAAGTATTGCAAATAATTTTTTTTTCATTATATGGAGTTCTAGATTAAAACAAGTAAAAAAGAGGAGTTTTGTATATAAACAAGAAGGATGCTTAGGGTTAATTAACCTAGTGGTATATGCTGCTTCATTAAATTTGTATGAAGTGTTAAACTGGATAAATGAAAAAGATTAGAGATTAGTAGTAACATTTTATAAATATAAATATAATACATTTTGGGGTATTGGAAAAAGAGTAAAAGAGAAAAATCGTGTATAAACATGGAAATATTACAAAGAAAAATATTTTTGTGGAAAATGAAAAGTGATAAAGATGTAAAAGTATGGTATAAGAATGCAGTGATAAAACATTACTGTGTAAAATCATGGGAAAATCTAACATGAAAAAATGAAAGCTATAAAAGTAAGCAAATGATGTAATCAGAATGTAGAATGTCGAGATTTTTTGTGGAGACTGGTAATAGATAAATTGACAGTAAAAGGAAATACGCCATATAAGAAGAAAAGTGACAGAATATGTTTACATTATCAAGAAGAAGCTACAGAACGTGTTTTTGAAATGTAAAAGAATAAAAAAGTTATGGGGAAAATCGCAAAGAAGATTATTTGAAGAAATAAAATAAGTGGATAAAATTAACATGGATATGATTAAATATGGATAGTACAAGATTAGAAGTAAAGAATATATTAAAAGAATAGTTAAGTATTTTATGTCATATGGGTTGTATGGAATAAAAAAAATAAATTGTGTTTAATGGTAAATGGATTTTAGCAGCAATGTTAAGTAAAATTGTATAGTGGTTGTGGAAAAAGGAGTCGGGGTGGGGGGGTCTACCGGCAGTGAAAATTTAGTATGATTGCGTAAATAGATTTGCATATCTATATATTTGTATACTGTAAGAGCTATTTTTGGATGTAAAAGACAGCTTTTGCATCCACCTGAGCTATGACCTACAGATGTCTCATATGAAGGATGGCACACTCAGGAATGCAGTACCCCCCCCCCCCCAGTTATGTTGCCGTGTAGTGTCAGCAGTCAGTCTAGAAATACAACCCACAACATTCTGCACCAGATGCAAGTGTGCTACCTGTTATGTCACCGGCACTGCTTTTCCTTAAAAAGAAGCTGCTGTCTTAGTGGGACTAATTTGGTTAACAAGGCAAAAATAAACAAACAAATGTTTTATTTTTATTTATTTATTTACCAGTTCCTTGTACATTTGCTTGTATGGGTAATGTATGCACCAAATGAGTTATAAATTGAACAGTATTCTTTAATAAGACATCTGTTTTTAAATATATTTTAGGTTAATAGGGGTTTAGCTGTGGTTATTTTAGATTTTTATTTTTATCTTTTCCTTTTTACTTGTACTGATATTTTTATTGCAGTATTGTAGATTGACTTGCATTTATTAGACATTCTAGTAACATATTTGTTAGGTTTTATTACACTTGTAGAGTTAGTTGGTCTTTTCTCTCATGTTTGCTGTTTCTTTCTGATTTTTATTTATATATCCTAGTTTATATTTGGTTTAATATTTGTAGCTGTGGCATTATTTGTATTTTAGACACATCTTGGTGATTTTGATTCTGTCATTCACCCACCATGTAAACCTTTGTGCTAGCAATTGTCACTGCTGAAGTGACCCTCCAACCCCATGTGCAAAACTGGGAAAAAGGAGGTTGTGGATGGATGACTCTGAAACTTAATAACACTCTCTGTTATAGTGCCTTTTGCTGATTTGTAGCATACATTTATGACTTGTTTTATATTTGATTTATAAATGTGTCTCTAGTGTGATTTTCACTGACTCTTACACATTTATGGCTGGTGGTAGTTCCTTCTTGTACTGTGCTATTGTTTGTTCAGTTTGTATTTGTCGTATGCCTTTCTGTTGGTGGGTTGGCTTTTAGTCATTTTGTATATTGCTAGGGTAGTTTTGAGTTATGGTATTTTTTTCTTTTTCATTTGATGTTAGCATTTGTTGATTTGTGTGTCATAGTAGCATTTATTATTCTGGTCTTGCAGTAGTTTCTGATTTTTTTCTTAGGTTTCAGCGGTCATGTAAAATAGTTGTGGGTAGTAGTTTTTTTTTTTTTCATGTTATGTGCCAATAGGTTGCTCCATTTGTGACCGTCTTTCATATATGGCATTTTGTAGCATTTCATGAATGTTTGATTTATGTCCTGTTATGGGCATGATCTGGATTCCGGTCCTACGTTAATTAAAAGAGCTAAATCCAAATCTTTAAATAAGTGATTTTATAAGTTTTAAGGGTTCCTGCTTCATTACATTACATTCATTACACATGTCAGGGAACAGTGAGCTGAAGTAACTGCACCACAGTGATTCTGTCTTGTATATCTAGTATACACTGAGGTGACCAAATTTAAAGACAAAGCAAAACTGGTGATCCCCTTGCAACTTTGGAATGTATTAAAAAAATATCCATCTGGACACTGTTGATCTGAGGGCCTTTCCAAGTAGATTCTAAAGTGGTTTGTTGCACATTAATGTTCAGTTTTTTTTTCTTCTCACCACTGTATGTTGTAATGGCACAGTGTGCTCCTTCAGTAGGCTTTAATATTGTGGATACATTTTATTTATTTAAATTTGTTTTTCAAACAATGTACCTATTTATTTCTCCTTTGTGCTAAGATTTGTTCTGTGTCACACTTCCTAACAAGAGGTGTGTCTTTGCTGGAGCTTAAAGTTACAGAATTCCTTAGAAAACTGTTTGCATTGTATTATAGATGAGTGACTTGCTTTGGAACTACTATTTTTTCTGGGCTGCTTTATGATGGCTTTGAAAATATTGTTTGTTTTAAATTAATTTTGAAATGGGCTACTGTCTTTTTATTGATGATATGATAATGAAATGGTTTAGTCAACATCTAAATTTAATTTAATTGGCGAGGTTGTGTTTTTTCCATTGTGTATTTATTTCTATACTGCAACATTGTCTCACTAAGTTTAACTGCAGTGTGTTTCTTTGTGTACTCTGTGAGTGTACTGTGTTTGCCTCCTCAAGATTATTGAACAAGCCCACAAATTAATTCTACAGTAGATCATCTGCTAATCTGGCAAAACGTCTAACTCATATGCTGTAACAGACAAAGGTGCAGCAGTCACGACGTTTAAGGGTGAAGCACTGCCACCTTAGTTAAGGTTAGGTTTACTATTATGTATTAGCAAAGTCATTGATAGTCTATAAACAAAAGAACATTAGTGATACTTGTTAGCAATGAGTTGTTTTATTCATTTTTAGTAAAATGAAAATGAGATGTAGGTTAAACACTACTGCAGTCCTTAAAGTGTAGAACTCAGAGTCAGTAGGATTATCAGTTTGTAAAGTCACATTTTAATCTTAATTGCAGTTCACATTTATGACATATTTTAAGGAAAGCAGAAACTATGAAAAAAGTGGTAGTAAAGAAGTATGCCCTCTCCCCACGTATATACGTGATTACATTATTTATGCCTTTTGCATATTAATTTGAATACAAATAATGTAGCCAGACTAGAAAAAATCTGAAGCAATGGTATATTAAACTCATTCTTATGCACTTTTCTTATATTCTTAGTAAAATGTATTACTTCTCAGCATACCTCTCAACTGTCCAGATTTTTGTCTCATATTTTTGGTCTGTTCCTCATGAAATGTTTTTCTATCATTTTTTTTTTTTAGCATTTCATTGAGGATTGATGTAAAAAACAATAATGACAGACATTTGAGTTTCAGACTTCATACTCTTCAAAAAATTCATGCTAATGAAAAAGCTCATTCTATCAACTTTCTAAGTTTGTAAGAGCAGTATTTTATTTTGGGCCTTTTCCCTCCATTGTTTATGGATTTCTCCATATTTCTTGATGTAAGAGGTTGAGAGGTATGCTTCAAAGTGAGCAAACTTATGTTCTAGTCACCTTTTGTTTTGTAACAAGGGAATTTTAGACATTCATTGCTGACTATTAAAAGTGCAGCCATTGTGTAGAAAGCTGTTTTACCCACAAGCAGAGGAAGATGGGGAGTATGTACAGTATTGTGTTTTGTAATACCATCATAACATACAGGTTGTGTTCCGGCTTTAAAGTCCTGAGATGAAGTGTATATTTCTTTTTATTTCCTGTTAACACCCATATAGCTGACAGACAGACTCAAAAGAGTCAAGGAAATAATAATAGGGCAGATTTTTTGCATGTGTGTGTGTGTAAGTATGGGTGCGGCATCCACCTGCAAATTAGGGGCACATTGGAAATTCTGGTTACATCCCAGGTGTGTACTAACGGTATGTGTCATGCGTTCTTAGAATGGAATTACTGCTAATGCATTACAATGTTGTTTTATTGATTCTGCTTACCTTATGTAGTTGAGTGTTCCTATGTATAGATTCCTGTCTTGACAGACTTAATAAATATTCAGTCTTGTAGATGAGGCTCTGCATGAAAATAACAATGTAAAGGAAATAAGTTGTTATTCAGAATTGAGACAAAGCATAAATTGTGCATGTGAAACACACAAAAAAAAACAGACACCAATGTAGCCAGATGTATACTACAACTTACGGAAGTTAAAAAAAAAAAACAGAACTGCAATATTGTATTCAGTTTTTAATGGTGCAGTTATGTCTGGATGGAAAGCCCCATCAATCATGTTTCTTCCCTGGAGTTCCATTTCTAATAAGGACTAAAGTGGTCCACTATGATGGCCTCTGTGGGCTTCCTGGATAACTCCATGTATCACTTAATCCCTTGGCAACTCTCTTGAACTCCTCAAATGCTGCCTACCATTTCAAAACATATAAGGAATGACGTGTTTTTTTTTTCCCCTTGTTACTCTTATGCATCACGGGTAGTTTGTGCTCAGCAGGCCCATTCTGTGTGAGTGTTGCTGCTAGTTGTCACCGGAGGAATCAGCCAGAGCAACCATCCTCCCTCCTGTCAGGATAGGTGAGCTGGCACCGAATGCTGACTCATCCTTCCTGGCCTGCTTCATCCTTTTGCATCACAGTGATTGGCTTTGCATGGTATGTGTAAGACCACAACACTTGAAAATTGATTGAGAGAGTTGCAAAGTGATTGTAGAACTTTAATTGATGGAAAAAAACAAGCTTATTTTAAAATGCATGATGACTCATTAAAACCTGAATCTTCTACATCTCAAACTTTCATGGAGTTTGCCTGCCTCAGAGACTCACAGGGCTAAAACCAATTATAAAAAGGAAGAGAAACAGATGCTTTGGGCAGGTATTTTTACCCAGGAAAACCTTGTATGTCCCCTCCCCCTCAGAAGTCATGACTAAAGAAAGAAGATCCCCTTAATGATTCTGGAGTTTCCAAAGTAATTTTGTTGGAGCATCATCCCCATCAACTAATCAGAAGAGATCGTCTCCTGTCTTTCAGATCTTGACTTACATTGGCTGGTGCCTTCTGAGACCACTTCTAACAAGTTCTTTTGATCCATTTTCTCACACCATCTTATAACTTTGAAGATTGATTGGTAAAAGCCATTCTTCAGGCTCAGGTTGAGATGAGTCTCCTTCATTCCCTCAAGTTCCAGGGTGGACAAAGATAGTTCTTCACTGGCCTTTATTTCTGCTTTCACTTCAGCCCCAGTTGTGATGCCAGTTCCACTCAAGGCAGGCAAGTACCCTGCTAGCACATAGCCAATGCTGACTGATTTTCCTGTTTCTGTATCACCATTGGCATCCAGGGGGTTGTCACCCAGTTCATTGGTTCTGTGTCTGTTTTGAGACCAGGGTCAGAATCAACAGGTCAACTTTGATCTCTGTGCCTACACAATGGGTGCTGCTTCATAGTTCCTACTTTGGTGTTTCAGCCCTCAGCTCTGAGAGCTGTAGCATTGGTGTCAGGTGTTGATGCAACACTTCTGACTTTCTTGGTACTTGCATTAATGGAGGTTGGTCCCGGTCCTGTGGACGCCAGTAAAATGCTGCAGCCTACTGTACATATGGTTCCTGTTAATCTTTCAAAATTCCTGTCTTCAATCCAAGATCATAACAGATGTGTTTCTGTACCTTTGAGTTCTGTTTCAGAGTAGCAGGGATCAGATATCTGGTAGGGGATCATTTTAGAGTGTGTGTCTACTTCTTAATTTTCATCCTGGTATCTTTCACCTGAAAGAAAAGGAGTAAGATATCATGCAAAAAGAGTACTTCCTGTCACCCCTGAGCATTTTGAGAAACAAAATTTACAGTGCAGAGTTTCAGTTTCAGCTGTTTCCACTGATAAAACCACAACATTCATAAATTTCTTAATTACATCACTTCATGGATATGAGACACGATTTGATGTAAAACCTTGGCAGCTTTTTTCACCACTTTTTTGACAGTTGACTAGTACTTTCCATGTTTACTTTTGTCCCATATAGTTGTTCAGTCTAATGTCAGAATACAGTCAGTTGCTACTCCTACATTTTCCTGTTGCTTCATTCCCTTATAAGTCTTCATTTTGTTGGCCATAAACATTCCTGCAGTTCACATTCTGTGCAAGTCACCCTTCAGTGCTGTAATTGTTTATTCTTGTTGTTCAGAGGCATTTTTTGTATGTATTTGCTTTATATTTTTGTTGTTTTTGTGTACTGCTTAATTCTTTTTTCTTCTTCTTGATTTTTCCCTTTAGGATGTCTTCCATGATGTATCTTAATTTTTTATACTGTTGCTTTATAGGCTCAGTTATATCAATTAATTTCTCATTTTTTTGATGGCTTTACTTTACCTTTTGTGTTGTGATATATGCTGTCTTTGTGGTAGTATCTGTTCATTTATTGTCTTATGTTTGAATTGTCTCCTGCGATTACTGGTTCTGTTGCATTTTTTTATTTTTCACCATAGGTTCATAGTTAAAGTACGCGGCAATCAGACCATATCTAACCTAGCCAAAATCCCCTATTCAAAAGTTCTTTGTAACCTCAAGGAGGGCAAGACAAGATAGACTGGGGAGAATTTGAGGCTGCCTATCTAATTATCTAGGTTTGCCTTGAAAATAACAAGGGTGATCCTCTGCTTGACTTGTAGATGTTTGTTCCAGAGGAGAAAAATACAGTGGATATGAATCTCTCGTGCCAGTGTGTTTTATCTCATGATGAAGGTTTATTTCATTACAGCTGACTGCACCTCCAGGCGTTTCTGTAGTTATCTCCTACTGCACCTCTAGGAGTCAAATATTGCTCGTTCATATTTGCATTAATAATTCCAAAACCATGCTACAGACAAGGTATCAGAGTATTTTATCTTGAAGAATATACATGATGGCAGACACAACTATATTGATATTTGATCTCTGTCAATAAGTATTAGTTAGACCTGTCAGATAATAACTTCAATTTTTAAGGCTCAAGCCATGCCCACTGGGAGTTAAAGGTACATACTCAAAAGAGCTTCACTAGAGGGAATGAGAGTATTTTGAGGTACCATTAGTTCTGAGAAGGAATAGGAGGTCAAATAGGATTGATCTTTCATTGCTCAAAATGCTAAACACAGATTTCCATGGAGGAGTCTATAAATCTCTGTGGTCTCTCAAGTTGTGTGATATTTGGACAAGTATATGCCAAAAGGTGCATTGTATTCAATAGTGGGTCTGATAAGGTATGAGTAAAGGGGAACTGAGACTTTCTTTTGATTTAGTGGAGATGCTGTGGAAGTTAAATTGGCCAGATAAAAGGCTTTCCGAACTACCGTGGAGACATGATGGTCAAATGATAAGGCATCATCAACAAGAGTGCCTAGATGACTTACAAACGTGTCTGATTGGAGGGGGTGCATCTTCTATGTGGTTAAGTGCAGCTGTTTTGTGATTTGCTGCGTCTTTGTTTAAATGAAGGTTTTAGTTTCTCAGTGAGCCTGAGCTTTGCACAGCAGGTGCTTCTTTTTGATTAGAAAAAAGTGCCAGTTAATATACTGAACCCACTGTAGAAAAATTATCACGTGTTGCTCACAGTTCTTAAAGACCATGACTTCATTTTAACAATGAAAGGTTCACTGAGGGATAGCAAAAGGAAATGGAGCGTATATGTAATGTGTTATTTTTTTGTGCTTTGGATTATAGAACAGCTAAGGCTAGTTTTACTATCAGTCAGCGTATTTTTTGCGTCTTGTTTGAATGGCTGCTGGAAATACCCAGTGCTGTATGTATAGGAAATGAGCCCTGTCAGACTGCTGTCTTTTTGCTTGCCGTACATCTTCATTCTGCTCTCACATTAGTTTAAGAAAAAATTTGGTCCTAAAACTGAAAGGCAACTAGCCATTTTAAGTTAATTAGTGGTTAAATGTTTTTCTGCATGTGATGGTATCTAATGGCAGTTACTTAAAAGCAGAGAATTATAGTAGCAAAAGCACTGACAACTGTTACACTCTCCATTTTCTGCTGGTGCTGCCTAACCCCTGTTAGGTCACTACGTTAATGAGCTGTGACTCCGAGAGGGAAGTAAATATTGTGGGAAGAAATAGCCAGGGAATTGTTATGGCTATGCTTGTACAGGCCCTAGGGTCGATACCCTAGTATCAACCTATGACTGCCTTAGTTCTCTGACATCAACTGCAA
The DNA here is from genome assembly GCF_019279795.1 of Protopterus annectens. Taxonomy (NCBI): domain Eukaryota; kingdom Metazoa; phylum Chordata; order Ceratodontiformes; family Protopteridae; genus Protopterus; species Protopterus annectens. Next base: position 339,535,578 of record NC_056730.1, on the reverse strand, counting down.
GGAAAAAACCTGTAGCTGAAAAACGGTGAATGTCTCCTGCAGTTGTAAGTGTAAAAAATAGATATGTATTCGGCATTTATTTGCATTTCAGGAAGAGCTGATTCAGTGAATAGTATGTTGGGTTTGGTGTGCAGCACTAATGTAGTTGTTGGGTGTTGCTTCATGTGACGGTAGGTATGTCAGTTAATTTTATAAGATGATGCAAAACTATTGTACGAAGTATTGTCAAAGCTACAGGTGGTTAGCATTGTAATTGCCTAACATTTACCATGACACTGCTGATAACAAGTGTACCCATGGCTTAAACATCTTTGCAGAGATGCTTTTTGATGGAGATTCCCAAGGAGGTTGATGCCTGAGGATATCTGACTTAATTTTTGATATTCTGAAACTTACTATACATGCGTGCTGTGGTAAATGCCCAACAATATTGCTTAAATTATTTCTGGTATCTGCTGTATTTTGTCCATTTTAGGTAAAACCAGTAAAGTAGTAGATGGGTACTCCATCGCATTAATATGATTTTCCTCTATAATGGAAGTTAGAAATGTTGCTACTGCTTTTTATTTAGCATCAATATACCCTATATTGACTCCCATGTACTTTAAGAGGAGTTTGTTTTTTCTTCTAAACCATGTACAAGCCTCAAATTTGTTTTTGCTTTTGAGCAGTCTCTGTTAGCCTTATCCTTCCCACTTCCATAGTGTGCTGCACTATGTATGCTTTTTTGTTTTTAAGATTTGAAGAGCTATAATTTTTACTGACATCAGCCAACACCACCTTCGTATTTTTATTACAACCAATGTCTGCACAGCAGAACATTAATCAACTCATTAACATCTATGTGCTGTGGACTACTATACCTCTAGCAGCCAAAACACATCCTTGCATTCCAGCAAACAAACTTAAAAAATATAAGATAAACAAATTAAATATTTGTGGTTGAACCACACTGATAAAAAGTAAATGTATACCACATCTCAAGGAACCAGTAATGCCTTCTTCTTAGGTAAAAATCTGTTTAATTCCAGAACGAATTCCACAGCAAAATGAACAAAGAAAGTTTCACCATAAAATCTCCTAGCACCTCGGACGTAACAGCCTTTACAGAGTAAAATGCAAGCTCACAGCAAGTCTATTTAGAGCATAATCAACTTCAATTAGTCAATCAATTAAATTGTTTAAGGCAGAATATACTTTCCTTAAAGCTAAAACAAAAGTTAAATAAAACTCTGCTAATGACATTCCTTATTTAGCCCATAGGGCTGCATAGTATTATATTTAACAATGAAAATTGATTATTTTTTTCTTAATAAATATTTCAATAAATCATCGCCAGCAAAATATAAAGAAATATGTTCCAAAACTGTTACTTCCAAACTGGCAGTATTTCCCATATGTACTGTGTTGAAATGATGTGCTACAGGGCTGATTATTTTATTATTTTTATGTCCCTAACATGTTCTTTTATCCTTTCACTCAAACTTTTTTTACTTTCACCAATGTAGAAATATTTACAAGAACATTTTATTGCATAAATTATTCCCTTTGTTGTACAGGGAAAACAATCCTGTGTTTTAATTTTTTTTCCATTCATTTGATCAAATGTAGGTACTATATGGTGACAAATAGAATATTTACCACAACAGCCTGTGCCCATTTTCTTTATATTTCTATTAATTGATTCTTTTGGTCTACTGTATTTACTGTGAACCAAAAAATCTTGCAAATTATGTCCCCTCTGATAAGATATCCTAATTTCTACTTATGACAAACAAGGTACTTGTCTCCTTATTAATTTCCAATATTCTTTTAATAAATTATTAAATCTATCTGAAAAAACTGTATATTTAGTAACAAAAAATACAATGTTGTTTTCTGAAACTCTATTTCCAGCATTACCCATATAACTTTTATTTTTGCTAGTATTATGATTTTCATAAATTTTAATATAACTTTCCATTATTGTTTGCTCTTCATGTCCTCTGTTTAAAAACATTTTCATAGCTCTTGCAGCTTCTATTTTTGAATCATTCATATCGCTACATAACCTCTTGATTCTTAACAATTCCCCATGCGGGATAGAAGCTAAAGTATGTGGTGGATGGCAACTAGTAGCTTGTAACATTAAATTCTGCTGATTGAATTTTCTATGTATTTTAGTTTTAATTTTCTCATTATTCACTCCTTCTACAGTAATATCTAAAAAATTGACCTTCAATCCTACTTGTGCTTTGTCATATTTAATTCCAAATCTATTATTATTCAAAAAATTTAAAAACTCAGGTACCTCTTCTTTGCCTTCATGACATATGAATATAAGATCATCTATAAATCTAAAATAATATTTAACATATCTCTGAAAGAATGTACTTCTGTATATATGGGTGCTCTCCATTAATCCCATAAACATGTTTGCATACATGGGGACAAAAGCTGCCCCCATGGCTGTGCCCTGTTTCTGTTTATAGAGGCTTCCTTCAAATTCAAATATGTTATTATTCAAACAGAAATATACTAACTCTTTGATGTATTGTGTTCTGGGATTATCTCCCAAGAAAAAATGTATAGCTTCTAGTCCATGTACATGTTGTATATTAGTATATAGACTAGTAACATCTACTACAACAAAATACATGTTTTCTTTCCATTTTAATTCTCCCACCTTATCCAAGAAATCAAAAGAATCTTTTATGTAAGATGGAAGCTTTAGTATTTCTTTCAACAGTATTTCATGTAAAAGACAACCTAAATTATGTGTAAAATAACCAATAGCAGAAACTATTGGACGTCCCGGAGGATGTTGTAAATCCTTAAGAATTTTAGGCACACAAAAAAATCTAGCTACTGTGCTCTCTTTATTTGTAAATTTCTTTGCTACATCCAAAGCTGAAAAATAATGTAGCCTCACTCCTTTATCCAATAATTCCTGATATTCCCTTTGAGCTTGATTTAAAACTGTAATTTCTACTTTTTTATAAATCTGTTCATTGTTCAAATGTAACATGCACATTTCATAATACATTGCAGGATTCATAATAACTAATTTGCCCCCTTTATCTGAGGGTTTAAATACAATATTATCATTCTTGATAAGTTGTTTCAATTTATACCATTCATCCTTTGATAAATTATAGTTCTCATTCATCTTACTAAATTCATTCAGTTCTTTTTCTATTAATAAATTAATAGCATTGTTAAACCTTTGTATGTTAACATTTTTAAAGGGTAGCATAAAGGTACTCTTAACTCTTATTTTGTTTGTATCAGAATATATGCATTATTTTCAACATCTGAATCACAGGAATAAAAACTGCCGTCACTAGATGAATCTGTTTCTTCATTTGATATATTCTCATTATATGGTACACTATTGTAAAAATATTCCTTTAAATGCATTTTTCGAATTAATTTAAATATTTCTGCTTTAACTTCATGCATTCTTGGAAAAACAGTGGGAATAAATTTTAACCCCTTTTGCAAAACTGACATTTCATCAGTATCAAACACATAATTAGATAAATTAACTACATAAGAATCCACTGTATCACGTTTTACCTGAAAAATTCACTACATCTTGCAATACCTGTTTAATTAGTCCATCTACTTTGTTTATATGGGCCTTGGCTATCTAATTTATCTAGATTTTTTTTTGTGCTTAAAATTCATAAAATTCATAAGGATTTACAACATCTTCCGGGAAGTCCAGTAGTTTTGGCTATTGGTTATTTTACACATAATTTAGAATGTCTTTTACATGAAATACTGTTGAAAGAAATACTAAAGCTTCCATCTTACATAAAAGATTCTTTTGATTTCTTGGATAAGGTGGGAGAATTAAAATGGAAAGAAAATATGTATTTTGTTGTAGTAGATGTTACTAGTCTGTATACTAATATACAACATGTGTATGGACTAGAAGCTGTACAATTTTTCTTGGGAGATAATCCCAGAACACAATATATCAAAGAGTTAGTATATTTCTGTTTGAATAATAACATATTTGAATTTGAAGGAAGCCTCTATAAACAGAAACAGGGCACAGCCATGGGGGCAGCTTTTGCCCCCATGTATGCAAACATGTTTATGAGATTAATGGAGAGCACCCATATATACAGAAGTACATTCTTTCTGAGATATGCTAAATATTATTTTAGATTTATAGATTATCTTATATTTGTATGTCATGAAGGTAAAGAAGAGGTACCTGAGTTTTTGAATTTTTTGAATAATAATAGATTTGGAATTAAATATGACCAAGCACAAGTAGGACTGAAGGTCATTTTTTTAGATATTACTGTAGAAGGAGTGAATAATGAGAAAATTAAAACTAAAATACATAGAAAATTCAATCAGCAGAATTTAATGTTACAAGCTAATAGTTGCCATCCACCACATACTTTAGCTTCTGTCCCGCATGGGGAAATGTTAAGAATCAAGAGGTTATGTAGCGATATGAATGATTCAAAAATAGAAGCTGCAAGAGCTATGAAAATGCTTTTAAACAGAGGATATGAAGAGCAAACAATAATGGAAAGTTATATTAAAATTTATGAAAATCATAATACTAGCAAAAATAAAAGTTATATGGGTAAAGTTTCAGAAAACAACATTGTATTTTTTGTTACTAAATATACAGTTTTTTCAGATAGATTTAATAATTTATTAAAAGAATACTGGAAATTAATAAGGAGACAAGTACCTTGTTTGTCACAAGTAGAACTTAGGATATCTTATCAGAGGGGACATAATTTGCAAGATTTTTTTTGGTTCACAGTAAGTACAGTAGACCAAAAGAATCAATTAATAGAAATATAAAGAAATTGGGCACAGGCTGTTGTGGTAAATATTCTATTTGTCACCATATAGTACCTACATTTGATCAAATGAATGGAAAAAAATTGAAACACAGGATTGTTTTTCCTGTACAACAAAAGGAATAATTTATGCAATAAAATGTTCTTGTAATTATTTCTGCATTGCTGAAAGTAAAAGAAGTTTGAGTGAAAAGATAAAAGAACATGTTAGGGACATAAAAAATAATCAGCCCTGTAGCACATCATTTCAACACAGTACATATGGGAAATATTGACAGTTTGGAAGTAACAGTTTTGGAACATATTTCTTTATATTTTGCTGGTGATGATTTATTGAAATATTTATTAAGAAAAAAGGAATCAATTTTCATTGTTAAATATAATACTGTGCAGCCCTATGGGCTAAATAAGGAATGTCATTGGCAGAATTTTATTTAACTTCTGTTTTAGCTTTAAGGAATGTATATTCTGCCTTAAATGATTTAATTGATTGACTAATTGAAGTTGATTATGCTATAAATAGACTTGCTGTGAGCTTGTATTTTACTCTGTAAAGGCTGTTACGGCCAAGGTGCTAGGAGATTTTATGGTGAAACTTTCTTTGTTTATTTTGCTGTGGAATTCGTTCTGGAATTAAACAGGAGATTTTATGGTGAAACTTTCTCATTGTTCATTTTGCTGTGGAATTCGTTTTGGAATTAAACAGATTTTTACCTAAGAAGAAGGCATTACTGGTTCCTTGAGATGTGGTATACAAATGTAAATATCTGTGAAAAATAAATGCTATTAAAACTGTACAAATAGCAATGTTATCAGTAAGAAGTATCCTTTCTAGTGATAACAGTGCATTCGTAATATTTTCCATAAATAATATAATGCATTATAATGAAAACAAATCCTTAATTGTATTTTTTCTAAACGTTCGCAAACATATTTTCATATATTGAAAACCATATAACCTACACATCTGTTATTAGAACATTTTTATTAATCAGACATAAGCTTTAACATGACCCCAAAAAATTCCTCTATAAGTGCATTTTTATTGAGATAGTTATGAAAATGTATGTTTAATAGTATAATTAGCAATATAAATAATACTAGATCTCTCTCATGATGTGCATCTAACAGTACAAATATTAGACAGTTTCCTATAACAACTAAGGTTTCACCTGTCATGCAACAGTTTGTAAGTCACCAAGTTTTTGAAATACTAAGATCATATGGAAATATTGCTTATTTTTATAATTACTAATTTCTTCTTCTTCTTTCGGCTTTTCCCTGGTTAGGGGTCGCCACAGCGGATCATCTGTCCGCTCATGATTGGCAGTGGAGTTTTACGGTGTTGAGTTGCTAGCCCGGCGCCCAACCTTCCACAGAAGGCACACACACGCACGCACTCGCACCTAGGGCCAATTTAGAGTGTCCAATCCATCTACTGCATGTCTTTGTGATGTGGGAGGAAACCGGAGCACCAGGAGGAAACCCATGCGACCACAGGGAGGACATGCAGACTCTGCACAGAAGGCACCCCAGCCGAGAATCGAACCGGAGAACCTCTTGCTGTGAGGCAGCAATGCTAACCGCTGCACCACCTTGGCCGCCCTTTCATAATTACTAACAACTAGCAATATTTCCAATATACTGTTATATAAAGCAGCATTTTCAGTGGATTAGTCTGTGTCCCACATTGATGTTTCACAATATACACCTCAATAAAATGTAAGTCTCTCGGTTACAAAAATATGAGCATAAATATGAAAGCATGAATAATAAGTGGCAAGTAAAGATTAATTTCTCCACTGCAGGACATCCTAGACTAACACTCTTAATGTCATTTTAATAACTCCTTGCCGGTTATAAACTGTCTGTTATTATCTGATAAATCATATAGTTAAAGAAGACAGACCCAAAAAAGTTCTGGACACCATAATGCGTTATGAGTGTGAACTGTAAGTATACAAAAAAAGCATTTTAGGCTTGAGTGAGTTAACTTGCACTAATGCAAACCCAAGTTGATTGTATGTTATGCATAACTATGCAGCAGTAAGTAGAAACCTTAAAAAATATGTAGTGTGTAGGGCACTATGGTTATACTCCAAAATCTGAAAAAATGTGACCCTGTAATGCACTTTCTGTTGTGCAAGACCTTACTAACAGCTCTTTCAGAAGTGTGTAACAATTGTTCCACACACCCTCTAAGAGCTGTTATGATCACTTGGGTCTCACTCACAGGATGTTCTTTCACTCTGAACTGTCTTTGAATATCTTGCCTCTTATTCTTTCTGTGGAACTTTACAGATATCAGTTTGTAAGTAACTTAATTAGAGCAGTATTAAGCTTTCCCTGACTTTTTCATCCAGTTGTGTGACGGTACTCACTAAGTGCTTTATTGGCTTTCAAAGCCAACAAAACACCTCACACTTACTTTTTTCTTTTGTAACTGATATTACATGGAGTAGATAAAATTCCATCAGGTCTAACTGATCCTAACCAATTATGTGTTCTCGAAATGGATGCCAAACTTCACCTCTCAAGCTTCCCTGTTAAGGTAAAGATCTTGGCGTCCTTGTCTCAAACACGTAAAGAATAGGGTTACAATCAGAGACCCAGATGTAATCCTCTAAGTTACAATGATAATGAGGAGGAGGAGGAGTAACAGAAATCATGCTGGTTATTGAATTAACAAAGTAACATTAATAAACTTATGAATTTGTGATAGAAATCAGGGTATAAACCATTTGAGAAAGCCTGGTATTACAAATACATGCATGTGCAACACCCGCATACTTTGAGATTACTAGTGTAGATGTTTAGTATTAAAATGAGCTTTTACACACTGAGGTTATTATACTAACTTGTGTATGCTAGTATGGATGTGAACCTAGTCACATTTAACACTTGTTCTAGAAGTTGTCCATTATTATCCCATTTGGCTGATGATCATAGTACTACATGACTCATCTGAGAAAGAACTAATCAGGGATGGGATTTTGCAACATTTTGCAATTACAATCCTGGTAATGACACACAAATATAGGAGCCCGTGCTGGGTAAAACAAGGATAGATGGAGAAGATACTGTGAGAGCCCACTAGCAAAAAGTAGAGGAGTAAAGGAAACCTGACTGCTTAAGGGTCTGTGATGCCAGTGTATCTGGGACTTCTCAAATGGGAGTCGCTTTCAGGAAACTGTAGACTTTTTGGTGCTTGCCTGCTGTGAAATGTCACCTTTAACTTATAGGGTGCAGTACTACTATAGCTGTATCTGACACTTTGTGCTGGGGCCAAGTAATTGTCCGGAATGAAGAGTAGCCGATTATGTTTTTCAGAAGGGATACTGCTAAGCACTTTTTACAATATTTTCATGTGTTTTGGTGGAGAGATTTGCAGGTAGGGAATTACACTACAAAGTTGCCCCTGAATACCATCTCCTGTTCTTACAGTTCTTTCCCTAAAGAGCAGCCCTTGTTACTGACAGACTGACCACAAGAATCCTTTTCATGTTTGATCTTAGTAGAAGTACCCCAAGTCCTAGAATTTCTGTGCCTTCTTTTAATGAATATAAAGTAATGGATCTGTTAACAATTTGCACGTACTCCCTGTGTTAAAGATGTACATGCTTTTTAGCTACAGTGTAATATTATGGATAGAAACAAAGCTAGATTCAAGAAAACTGTAAGGTATACGCTGTAGGAAACAATGCACAAACAGTTGATGTCCTTCCATGCCACTGTTGCAATATTCATAACATATGGGATCTCCTGCCAAGGATAGCCCTATGTCTGGCCAGTATACCAAAGCCATTAACTCTAACTTGTATTATATATTAGACATATGCTGCCCACATCAGTTTCATGCATAAAGGTGATTTACGGACGCTCCTGTCTCAGAATTTGTTTGCTGCCAGTACAAACATCATAGTCTGTCTGAACACTTTGCATTGTGCTGGTTATACTGAGACTCTTTCAGATAAGTACCCAGTTGAGGTTTCTTTTCTTTTTACATTGTATTTTGAGAGTTTGTGCTGTCCAGGAAAGGGAAATTTCCCTTAAGGATGGTCATGACAAGTGTTTTGTCTAAATGCTTCTCACGACACAGTCAGTGTTCTGTTTGCCAAGGTTTTGTGCTGAAGAGACTTTGCAGTAGCCATCTGTCTTCTCTTTCCATTTATCTTGAGAACAAGCATCTTAAGTTGTTGGCCCATTCTACCAAGGCAGTGGCCTCCTCTGGGTTTTTCTTCAAAGGTTTAGATACCAGTTCCATCCTCAAAACTGCTACTTGGTCCTCTGTGCACACCTTCAGTAAGCATTACAAGTTGGATATCATTTTCAGAGCCAGGGCAGATTTTGTCAAGGCTATCCTTCATGGGTTTGTAGAGGGTTCCTCCCTGCCTTCCTCCTCCCATTCCTTACAGTAGTTTTTGTACTACCCCATGAGTTATAAATACAGCAACAGTGATATGGAAGGACATAGTACAGTTGTGCAAAGTCTTACCATAACAGTAGATGTCCTCTTCTTCACTGCTAAAGTATTCAGTCCCTTTCACCTGCCCCCCTTTCTTCCTTTTTTTCTGTTGAGAGCATCTGTCTGGCTGAGTGATTTGTGCCTTACTCCTTAGGCATCTCTTTTTTTCCCTGAAGGTACACTTTCCCCTTTTTCCTGCAGTGGCTCTGGTTTTCCTGGGGCACTTCCATTCTGAGTTGAGTGTCCATACTTCGCCTTTATGCCCTGTGTGGACACGGGGAGCATATGTCTGATATGTGATGCTGGTAAGAGTTAAATGCTTTGCTATACTGGCCAGCCGTAGGGCTATCCTTGACAAGAAATATATGTTCTGAATACTGTAACAGTGAAGAGGAGGATATCTACTGTTATGGTAAGACTTTGCACAGCTGTACTTTTTTCCTGTTTTCATCACATCATTATGACTTGTTAGACCTCCTGATGCTTATCTAGATTATTTTTGCTTTATTTGTTGATTTTGTATTTTAATAATTTTAAAGGTCCCTCATACAGTGGATATAAAAAGTTTACATACCTCTGTTAAAATGCCAGGTTTTTGTGATATAAAAAATGAGACCACAATAAATCATTTCAAAATGTTTCCCACCTTTAATGTGACCTATAACCTGCACAATTCAATTGAAAAACAAACAAATTTGTTAGAGGAAAACATATGAAAAATAAAAAACTTACAATACACTGGTTGCATATGTGTGCACACCCTTAAACTAATACTTTGTTGAAGCACCTTTTGATTTAATTATAGCATTCAGTCTTCTTGTGTACACACCTGCCAACAATTAAAGAGACTCTGAATAACCCCAAATAAAGTTCAGCTGTCCTAATAGAATTTTCCTGACATTTACTCAGTTGCCTGCTACAGCAAAAGCCATGGTTCATAGAGAGCTTACAAAGCATCAAAGGGATCTCATTGTTTTAAGGTATCGGTCAGAAGAAGGGTACAAAAAAAGTCCACATCATTGGATAAACCATGGAAGACAATCATCAAAAAGTGGAGAAAATATAAGACAACAGTGACATTGCAAAGAACTTGGATGTCCCTCCAAAATTGACGAAAAGATAAGACAGAAACTGGTCAGGGAGGCTGCCAAGAGACCTACAGCAACACTGAAGGAGTTGCAAGAATTTCTGGCAAGTGCTGACCGTATACTACATGTGACAACAATCTCCCGTATTCTGCATATGTCCGGACTATGGGCTAGGGTTGCAAGATGGAAGCCTTTTCTTAGACAGAAAAACATCCAGGCCCAGCTAAAAGTTGCAAAACAATACATCAAGTCTCCCAAAAGCATGTGGGAAAATGTATTATGTTCTGATGAGACCAAGGTTGAACTTTTTGGCCACAATTCCAAAAGGTATGTTTGGCGCAAACATAACACTTTGCATCACCAAAAGAACACCATCCCTACAGTGAAGCTTGTTGGTGGCAGTATCATGCTTTGGGGTTGCTTTACTTCAGCTGGAACTGGGGCTTTAGTCAAGGTGGAGGAAATTATGAACAGTTTCAGATACCAGTCACTTTTAGCCCAAAACATTCAGGCGTCTGCTAGAAAGCTGAAGATGAAGAGGAATTTCACCTTTCAAGATGACAATGACCCCAAGCATACATCCAAATCAACAAAAGAATGGCTTCAACAGAAGAAAATTAAAGTTTTGGAATGGCCCAGCCAGAGCCCAGACCTAAATCAAATAGAAAATCTGTGTGGTGACCTGAAGGCTGTGCACAAGACACTCCCTCGCAATTTGACAGATTTGGAGCGCTTTTGCAAGAAAATGTGGGCAAATATTGCCAAGTCAAGATGTGCCATGCTGATAGACTCGTACCCAAGAAGATTGAATACTGTAATTAAATCAAAAGGTGCTTCAACAAAGTATTAGTTTAAGGGTGTGCGCACTTATGCAACCAACGTATTTTACGTTTTTTATTTTTTATATTTTTTCCCCCAACAGATTTGCTGGTTTTCAATTGAATTGTACAGGTTATAGGTCACATTAAAGTGTGAAAAGTTTTGAAATGATTTATTGTGGTGTCATATTTTTATATCACAAAAACCTGTCATTTTAACAGGGGTGTGTAAACTTTTTATATCCACTGTATGTGAAATCCCCTTGTCCAGATAGTTTAAGTTGTTTTGTGGCAGGTAGCATTACACTGTCAAGCAAACATTTTTGTGCCTTTACATTGAGGGAACAGGGATATTCCATCTAGTGGCAGTAGCTGGTGGCATGGTCTATTTGAGTTGGGAAGCAACTGTAAGTGTAGTTGTTTTATTGGCCAGAGGACGCAGAAGCCAGTTTCCTGTGTTTATGTGCAGTAAATTTGGAACATTTGTGTGCTACTGCCCATCATGAAGCCATGGTTAATAATGCTCTGGATAGAAACAGACACCAAGAATCCAAGTTTTCCCTGTAAAATCATCTCTAAAACTGTACCAGTAACTGTGTGTGTAGAGCAACTACTTTGCATGTTAAGTAGCACAGAGGAATTTTTTTGTGTGTGGAGGAGAACCGTCCCTTACATTTAGTATTATGTAGTTCAGTCTGGTCTCTAGCCCAAAAAGCACCCTTAGTCAGCCACTATTAACCCCTTGTGCAGTCCACCCTTGTAGCTTACCCAATAAAGGACATCATGGATATGCACTTTCCCAGTTTCCCCACAGCTAGTTTGGTGGATACAGATAAACTGAGACAATGTAACAATTGTTTAATATTCACTGACAACCATTTAATCTTCAAAGAAACAAGTACAGTATGTGCTAGCTGTATCTGAAGGTAAGTCTTGTGCATACAATCACTCATAATAACAATCTGTGTGTCAGAAACATATATAGTACACCCACCACACAGTAGTATGCACCCCCCCCCCATGTCATGTCCTCTCTGGTAAAGTCAGACAACAAAGCAGTGTCCTTTGAAATAAGAATCAGTTTTATACCCCCAGCAAACCCCATGACAATTACAAATTACTCCAAGGCAAACTACTGTTTATTAAATGGCAACCTTTCAAAACGTCAAGACCCTCCAAACCCAGATAACACAGCAGCCTGGGTGTAATTATTCACAGAAGCTCTGTACAACCATGTTAGTGACTGCATAGAGGCTGCTGTGCCTACCAGAAGTAACTCCAAAACTAAGTAAAAATCAAAACACCCTGGTGGAATCCAAAATTAATTAGAATGTACAACAAAAGAAAAAAATCATAACTAAAATTAGGAAATGTAACACCAAAAAAGATAAAAACTCTCTCATCAAACTGAACAGACAACTAAGTTGATTAAGTCCAACAAAGCAAATTCTGAGTTAAAGATAGCATCCCAGGCCAAAGAGAACTGTAAGGCCTTGTTTAGCTTTATCTGGAGCCTCAAAGGCAGCGCATAATAGTATGCCAAACTGTTAGTAAATGTAGACACATTCACATTATTGGGAGATGTAACAAATCTTCTGGCTGTCAAATTCAGCTACAACTTTACCCCCCAGCTACCCCTGAGGAAATGCCATCTATCATAATACCTCCAACTACCAGTAAGGAGTAGGTCTCAGATTCACTCTCTAAATCCAAGAATATGTCTTCGATGGTCCCCCAATAATATCTCAGGATGCCTTCTAAGTTGCCTGAAATATTATCTGGTAAGGCCACTGATGTCACTATTCAACTACAGCCTCTGCATGTGCTTTGTGCCATGTAAATGGAAGACTGCAGTGGTCATCCCTGTACACAAGGGCAGACCATCAACAGATCTTGGAAAATACAGAACCCTTTAGTATGACTAGTATCATTTGCAAAGCCATGGAAAGAATTGTTATGGAAATGATTAACAACAACATAGGAAGCCTTTAGTCACTGGACCCAACCCAGTGTCTAAAGGCTTCCTATGTTGTTGTTAATCATTTCCATAACAACAGCATAGGAAGCCTTTAGGCACTGGACCCAGCCCAGTTTGCTTTTGTCAGGCAGGTCATATATACTGAACCTGGATACTTCTTTAAAGTGGATTCTGTCTACCTTGACCTAGTTAAGGCATTTAGTTCAAAACCCCCCTTGGTTATTGCAAACAGACTCATAACTCACTGGGTAAGTCACCTGGCTCACAGACAGGAAACAGGAAGTTAGGATTAGAGAGAGACCCACCACAAAGAGGCCAATCACCAGTGGCTTCCCGTAGGACTTTATCCTAGGTCAAGGGCCTGTGGCTTACCAATTTTGCAGATGACTGCAAACTAGGAAAAATCATAGAAAAACCCCAAACTACTAGCATCTTGCAAGAAGGTTTAACAGACAGATGACTTGTGCCAAAACCATGGCTTAAAACTCAGTGACAAGAAATGCATGGTATTACCTTTTAGGAAGTTGGCCCAACAGGGAATATACCTCATTGATAAAGCATTCCTAAAAGTAAATGCATTAGTCTGGGATTTGGGGACCCCTGTAGATTGTAGCATGGCATTTAACCAACATGTGTCTAAGGCTCTAAGAAAATTATTCATTGTCACTCAATTTATAAGTAAGGGCATGGCCTCAAGGTCCAGAGAAGTCAGTGTCACTGTACTAAACCATAATCAGACCCATCACTGAGTGTAGCACCCAATTTTGTATATACCTCACCAAGCACATGTAACAACTGGAACGTCCACAGAGGTTACTTACAAAAGAATACACAGCATAAGCATAATGTCCTATGTAGATAACCTCAAAACCCTATCTCTGTACTCTTGTTTCCTACAGTCTGCTGAGACGTGATTTATACCTGGCATAGAAGACATCCTTAGATCCCACTCTGTTGAATCTTTTGCATATCCACAAAACAATCAACACCAGAATTACTAGATCTAAGGTTTTAAACATTGCCTGTAACTTAAATAGGACATGTTGGATGAACAGGGTATATATATGTTGGATAATCCCCATTTTCTGGAATAGGCTTACAATCTGTGTGATGCAGAGCCCTTCCTTAACTCTATTCAAGTGCACCCAAGACCTGTGGATAAAAAATCAAAAGTTCACCACTGGTCTGACACCTATGTATCTGATGAACAGAGGTAGCCATTAAATCAGGCCCCAAGTAACATACACCACTTAAAATAAACCTGTAAGGCAGAGTTCCTCATGGGATACATCTGGTTGCGTGGCTAAACTTATAATGGCTGCATTGTTTGTTAGCCTACTATACAACTGCGAATACATACATACAAATATTTCAAGCACAGGCATTAATGGCATTCTAGCCTGACAATATACCAAAACACTTGTTCCCATAATAAGTGTCCAGGCTGTTCTTAAAAACATCTAAACTAGTATTTGCTGTAATGTACTGTGGTAGTCTGTTCCATGTATCAGCTGCTCTCTCAGAGAACCAATTAGTACACTTCTCATTCCTATAAAATCTTCTCCATAGGTTGTCTGATGGTTTGCTAGTACTTTTTGATAATCCCAAACATTCCCAGAGATAGTTGTCTTTAAATGCCCTATATACCCGAATAAGATCTCCTCTTAGATATAAGAGACACTGCACAAGTTTAGATGTTTTAGTCTTTCATAATAGTTTAAATTTTCACATCCATGGATGCCTTTGGTATATTTCTGCTGTGCTCTTTCCAGTTTACTCATGCTTGTTTTTCTTATAAGGTTTCCATATTGTTATTTCATACTCCGGTTTGGGTCTAATGTAACTAACAAACAATGACTTCATTGTTTCTGATTTCCTAGACTTTATAAATCTTTTTATGCAAGTTATAGTTCTATGACTATCATTAGCCAATTGGTTGATATGATTAGAAAAATCAGAGACCAGCAAACGCAGGATTGGGAAAAACTCAAAGCTGGATCTACATATACATCCAGCTCCTTGAATGAATCTACAGTTTCATTCACTGTGTGCTGTATTAAATATTCACATTTTAATTTATGTCATTCAGATCTCATGTTTAGTTTTTGATGTATTTATCAACATATGATTCTCCTGTGCCCAAATGGTCAATTTATTCAAGTTCTTTTGCAGACATGCCTTATCTGTAATATGTGTAATCCGTTTACCCAATTTCAAGTTGTCTGCATATAGACTGTAGAACATCGCAGATGAAAAAGTTAGGTCTGAAAGATACAATCTAAACAAATACAGGCTTAGGACAGAGCCCTGTGGGATGCTGACTAACCAAGAATTTCAACTGTCCAATCGATGATGTATGATACATGTCATGTTCTATTTGTAAGCCATGCAGCTATCCATCTTATCAATAGTACATCAATACCTAGTTGTTCTGATTTATTGATCAGTGTTTTGTGTATGACCCTGTCAGTAAACTGATTGCTGAAATAATAATGTTTAACATGTAAATGCATACATTTCCTTTTCTGCTGCATTAAAAGCATGACCTACTTTTGCTTTAGGAATTTTTTTGTTCTCCCATTCCAGTATATACCATCAGTTATGCCTGATGCCTTTCCTCAATTTTTTGGTCTCCAAAGTCAGCTGTTCCCCAGACCTGATACAGGGAGAGGAGATTGAGGCATCACAGTGCAGTGTCATACTGCTACCCAAGAGAATTTTTTTTTAATTTTTTTGTTCCACCCACAGACATGCCCTCCACACATAGGATGTACAGTGACAGCCACAATCCCGCAGATGTCGGACAGTGTGTCCCCTAAATTTTTATAGTAGACATTGAGCCCTGTACAGGTCCTTACCATTCAAAAAGATTGCAGCCTCATGCAGAACACCATCACCTCCCCCTGTAATAGGCTGAGGTTTTCTCATTCATCCCCCCAGCTGACTTCCTGTTAGCCAGGAATGTTGATCAAACCTGGGTTTTCTGGGTTTCATCCTTCTGCACCACGGAGTTGGTTTGTTTCTTGAGGGTTTCTGCTGCTGTAAAAGTTAACCTTGAATGAGAAGCAGTGCACACTAATGTCTTGAAATGGGTAGGACAAAGAGCACAGAAAAGTGTGTGGGCTTTTTTTGTCTTCAAAAGTGGCAACCTTGTTGATATGTATGAATTAGCATATTTCTAATACTAAAACAAAAATGGAGCAGCTAGCATAAAAGAACAAAGAACCAGTACACATCGCTAGGGCACCAAATCGACAACCTGAATAAAATACAAAAGAATAATAGTCGCATATTATTCTTTTGTAGTTTGTTATGGTTGTCAACTTAATGCCCTAGCATTGTGTAATACTCCTAGGACTATAACCATGATCATTCATTAAAATGGCAGTTGGCGTTTGAATGTAGATGTTAATGAGTCACTGATTTGCTGTGCTGATGTCATTCAGGCAGAGGCACTCCTCTTTCTTTAGGAATAAAATTATCAACTGTTTAGATTTGAAATGGATTCCCAAAATGCTAGTCTTGTTTTTCTTTTTCTTTTTGGAAACTTGCATTGTAATTTGAATAGGAAACTGTAAGGTTGTTTAACTGATCAGTTGTTTCTTATCTTTTCTCATTGCAGTATCTAACCCATTCAGCAGCTTTTTCTGTTAACTGTATTAGCTCACTGGACTAGTGTCCTTTTTCAGTGGCTACCCAGGATGAACCAGGTTATATGTCCTAATTTAATGACTTCCTGAAAGTCCTAAAGTAAGCCAATGAAAGCTGAAGGATTCAAAACTGGAATACAGGAGGCAGCTCATTAACACCTTACACCTTTAATTGTCTGCTCACACATCCTGTTCATGTCTTTCTTTGTATTTTAAAGATCATTTTCTTTCATGAGTGTTTTTTCCTCTTTGGATAACTTCATTCTTATCTGAACAAGAAGCTGCCACGTTGTTGTTTCCCATCCTACAGTCATACCTCCCAGACTCTTAATACAAGAACTCTAGACAAAGCTTAAATAATAGGACAACAAAGGCCCAAAGATAGTGACCGATTTTAAGTATTGCTGTTATAAACCTAGCAAGTTGCTAGAGTTAACAGGATTTGTGTTAGCATGCATTTTCTGAAGTAAATGAAGTCTGAAACTTAACTGCATGTCATTATTTAGTTACCACAAACTTAATTAGGAACAGACTAAAAATATGAGGCAAAAATCTAGACAATTGAGAGGTATTCTTACAGTCCATTTAAATTTGTCTCCACCTACAATTCTGCTTCATCCACCAGAACACATCATTTCTGTCCTTTCCATTAATTCCCTTTGTGTGACTTCATCATTTGAAATTATTCATCTTGCCAGTCTAACTCATCTAAAGTCATATTCAAGTCACCAACATATATTACCTGCTCCTAACCTTCACACCGAGTCTACTTCAAAATCCTGACACCCATATAACCGATGTTCATTTACATGAGACGAAAATACCAAAAGATGAAATACCCAAACGGCAACATTTTCCCGGGGTAGGTAAACACTTGCCCAACATGCCCTTTTCTCCACTGTAGTGCAATCCTGGAGTTGGTGTAAATAGGGGTGTGTGGGGGTGCAGCCCTCCCACCTAGGTGTGTTTTACTTACCTCGGTGTGTGTTTCATTCACGTATGGGCAAGTGTTTACTTACCCTGGGACAATTTCGCCATTGGGGTATTTCATCTTCTGCTATTTTCATCTCACATAAATTAATGTCTGTGTTTCGAAATAGATCCCCTTATTACCACTATATTTGTATAGAAAGATGCTCTTTCCTTCCTTTCCCTGAAGAGTATATATTCTTGCTTCTCCAAGTTCTGCACCCTGACATGTAACTTTTATAACTGAAACACTGACATTATTTGCAGATTTTGCCTTTTCCACACTTGTATTTAAGTCTTATTACCTCAGTAATAATACCATCAGTTGTATCCTGTCCTTTAGGTCATAATGGTTTCCAGTCAACATTGCTTAATCCAAATGTATTTCTCTCTCTCCTGTTTTTTAAAATTACCACATCCACACATTTTGTATGTATGCCTGTATTTATTTTTTATTTATATATAGAGTTGTTAAAGTTGGTAGACCCTGATCCAAGTGGATCATATTCAGGTTCAGGGCAGGTGTAAAAAGTTATACACAATATGTTTTTTAAGCATCTTCATTAAAACATCCCATTTGGTTGGGGGTTGGCATAATGGTTAAGGTGTTTACCTGACAGACAAGTGGTATAGGGTTCAATTCTCACAAAGGAAAATTGGCTAAGCTTAAAATGGCCCATAAGGGCTGTAAGCCTATTACTCAACTATGAACCATAAGCTGTAACATGAGTTTACTTACATGCATTATTAGAAAAGAAAACACTGTTTTAACAGTTTTTACTGTAATTGTCATGCAGTATGCAAATATCTTTTCTTTTTAACAATATTCATTCACTCCAAGTTGCTTATTGCTTGCTTTGCCTTTAACTTCATGCATTCTCCTAAGTGTATTCTGCATGTATTGCTCCTGCCATCTCTTAAACGGCACTTTTCTTCCTAAATGTTATTCTGCATGCATTATTCCCACAAATCCCGTTTATCGCTATGAACTGTGTTCCTTCCATTTTCTAAAGATCCCACCTTCATTTTTTTTCTTTCCTATACAATATTCAGAACTTCCTTTACTTTGGGAATAGGTATTGGTTTCCATTTTTTAGTAATTATAATTTTGACAGCTAATAACGTTAAACTTATTAAGGCCCTACTATGTCCAGACAATTCAAATCCTGTATCCCAGCTCAAAAAACAATTTTATTAGTTACAACCATTTGTTCCCTCAACATATCTGTGAAATGACTATGTAGTGAATTTTTATAATCTGCCAGCTCTTAAATTCCAAAGAAACATGCCCCAGTTACCTCTCTGTTTCTCATCACACCTCCAGTGCTTGTCATCCTCTGAAATATACTTTGGTTTTAAAAAATAGCTATGCAAACATTATCCTGCAAAACCTTTCGACCTTCTGGCCTTTGTTGCATACACAGCAGCTCTACAAATTCCTTTCCATTGTCCCTTTGTAAATTTTCTTTTCATTCTCTTTTTCTCATCTTACATCATCTGAGTAATTCTTGTTGTTCTTTTGCAATATTTTCTACACCCTGCTAATAATTCTTTTTTTTCTTTTTAATAACTTTTGTTCTAATCTCACCTAAAAATTCTGTCAGAGCTGATATTTCGTTTAGCACTCCCCTGTCATTTTCCCTTTACCCATACACTTAATCCCTTATAGGGTCAGTAGTCACTAGCCTTGCAGTTATAAGTCCTGCTTAGCCTCACCCCACTCTATTACCAATATCCTAGTTTCTCTGCTAAATATCTCCAATAGATTTGAGTCCCTGCTTTCCTGTTTTCCATACCCCAACTTTTTGACAATATTTTTCGTAAAATCTTCTTTCTCTTTTCACATGTTGGCCTAGTTCTTAAGAGTATTTTGTGCTACTTTATGAATATAATCGTTGTTTGTTGTTTTCCTTAAGGACTTGCATCCAAAATCCTAGGCTCTGTTTGTATATCATTTGATCCCCTCCATTGTTGAATCATTAAAACTGGAGATCTGGGCCAGACTGACATTGTAACCCTGTTCCATCCCTGCAACAATGTTTTGTTGCCTAACTGAGGAAGAAGCCTGATAGTCATCCTTGTCATGGTGCAAGTCATCAGAGAAATTCTTTATAGAAGTTTGGAGGCACCCTGACTTTTCTTTCAACTCTAAAAGAGCAGATAAAATCTGCAAGCCCCTTTCAAATGTGTAAGAATATCTCACTAAGTATCCTTGAGCTAACTCATTTCGGATACCTGTGTAGCAGCATATGTTCCAGAAACTACTGCATTTTACTTGCTACCTGACAGTGAGGCCTTGCCATTTGGCTACCAAGATGTGCTTCCTTGCCTTATAGCATGCTGAGTGTTTGTGTAGATGCTTATTGCCAGGGCTGCAGTCATGGGTATAATCTTGTACAGGTTGACATGGTTTAGGTTTTCCTCCTTTGAGAAGGAATCCTGAAATGATATACTGGATGCTGAGTTCATGGGGAAGTGCTGTTTGATTAGGCATTAAGGATCTAATTGATGACCTCATGATGAAGAAATAAGCCTTTACTGTTATGGAATGCTTTTATAATTCTCTAACCACTACCACCACTTCTATTTCCAAGCAGAATCAACCCTAAAAGAATACTCCACCTTGCCACCTAAAGAAAGTATTTAGTTACCCTGTTTTGCCTTCTCCTGTATATCTAGGTATCCCAAGATGGATGTCTCCACCAGCAGTGCTACTGCAGTCTTTACACTGGTCTGCAACTGGTTGTAAGGGGTGTCCTTGAATTCATCCCAGTGTTGAGAATTATTACAAAGTAACAGTAGGTTCTGGATGTGGACATTCTTGACATTTTGAGCTCACCTTCAGACTCTAAAGAGGTATAGTGTGCTATATTTAGAACAAAGTTGGGGATTTTACTCCTGTGTTTTTCTCATCCAAGGCAAAGTGATCAGGTACTGTCCCATTCTAGATCTTGTCATTTTTAGCCAGCGCATCTAATATGTGCATTTCCAGATGGTGGCCATTTGGTGTGTTAAGAACCTACAGCCACAGGGCACATAGATGGTAAGGATATTTTCTCACTATTTGTGGTCCTCACAAAGCAGTCCTGCTTGTTCAAGGTGGTCATCAGTAATGTTGCAATTTGATCTTTCTTCATCAGTGAGAGTATTTTTTCAAGGTGTTCTCCATACTGTTTTTTAAAATCCTGATGCTAGATATTCCGGTCAGGGTCACTAGGAATCCTGCCACTCAAGTCCATGCATCCAAGTAGAAATATATACCCATTTGAGTGAAGCAGTAACCTGTAATGTCTCACTCACTTGAATTACAAGTGATTCTGACCAACATGAGGTACCTATATGACTGTGACAAAAGTGCATGCGCATCTGTTTTTACTCATTATAACCTTGTAAGGGGTAGAATTGTACCCCAGTTCTGTTTGTTTAGGCAGTACATTAATTAAAGAAGAACTGCTAATCTGTTTTCCTTTCAAAGGACTCCTCTTTTTATGGACCTGAACTTCATGATTGTTTGATTTGCCCATCTGAAGTTTGGGCCCACTGGCTTAATGGCATTAGTTTCTTTGAAAAGTGCATTTGCTGGAGTTTGTCATTTCTGTTTGTACAAGCTCAGAGATCAGTCTTTTCCAAGGATCAGACATCCCTTAGAATGAACCCATATTGCTTCTTGAAAGTGGTTTTCAAATTGTCCTCGAACAGCCCACCCATCTTCCTGATCCAATGTTGTCTTTTCCATCCACCTCAGCCAATGCAGATATCTGATCTGAGTGGATTCAATGTGGGCAAACTCACTTGGGCTGCAAGGTTGAAGCTCCTCCCCTCCTTCATAATGCACCTATAGTCTTGTTGCCCTCAGATCTCATTTGCCATGCTAAGTAACACACACTTTCTTCAAGGCTCAGCTCGTTTGTGCCAGATAAGTGGATTCCTCAATCCATTTGGATAGCTTTTGATAATCCTTTTCAGGCTTTGCAGATTTCACAGCTCATGTAGCATTCTTGGCCATTTATCTCTTAGTCGGTGCTTTTCTCCCTTCTGTTCTCTGTAGGGAAATTTGCTATTAAGATAACATCTTCAGTAAGCAATTGATGTTTTGAGGTTAAGTCTTTTTAGACTTAGGGCTTTGTGTGAGTTCTAACTGATTTTTTTTACGCTTTCTAATTTTTGGTTTTTAATATGTTGGACGTATATGTTCACTTTGTGGGAAGTTTCCCTCCCTTTTTTCTTGTGGTGCTTTTTTGTATAATATGGCAAGCAAGGCTTTAGGTTCAAAAGGTGTGGGCCCAGCCGCTATAAATTCCCATCGCAAGATCAACATGAAAAATCTGTTTGCTGTTTGGGCTATGCCCATCTAGATAAATCCTGTGAAATTTGTTCTTCATTTGGGTTATGATCCCTATCAATTCATTGCTTAAAGTTAGTGCTGAAGGGCCTCCTTCCTGCTCAGATGAGAGATTCAGCTTGTTCTATATCAGGGTGTCTTTCTTCTAAGAAAACCTCTGCTAAGCCGAAGAACAGACCTAGAGAGGAAGATAGAGACAGGGATACCGCTAAGGAAGGATTCAGGGAATCTCAAAAAAGGTCTCCAAAGACTTACTGTATAGAAAGTCAGCTCCAAAACCCCTTCAACCCTCAGATTTAGCATCTTCCCCTTCAGCTCCAAATTTAGATCAAGTTTGGATCCAATCTACAGCTACTCTGAGTTTATCAGACCTGGTGTTTTCTCTGGAGTAATCTCTTCCCAGCATCTAGTTAACAACTCGCATCACTGGCTTGTTTGTTTAGGTTACTGCATACTTCTAGGAACCTATCCAAGGCGTATCTGTATAAGATGATGAGGACCTTTTGGAAGGCCCAGCTATAGTTGGTGGTTCTTCTTGCTCCTTCCACTGGAAGTGTGGTGAGACTTTTACTCATCTACTGCCATTATTTCCCCTTTGCCAGTCAGCGTGCCAAATCCAGTGACTTTGAATCCAAGTCTTTCTCCACAGCACTACCAGGCTATAACTCATTACGCACCTTTCTGCCCCAAAACATAGACCAAAACTCCAAAGGCGGTGATGTCTCCATATTCATAAAGTATATGCACACCTCCAGCCTAGTAGCCCAGCATAACGTATCTGAGATACTTCAGGTACAACTAACATTGGGTAAGACAGCGATTCAAGTTGTAGCCTGCTATAGGTCCCCAACCATGTCCCAAGATTCTCACTCTACATTCCTAAGCACCCTGGAAGCTATTAAGGTCCAACCCAACACTGTCATACTAGGGGACTACCCCTCCATCAACTGGGAAAACTACTCGTGCACCAATACACTGGCCCAACGCTTCCTGGAATTTATCAGTTCCAGTTCGCTGGACCAGCTCATTCTTACCCCCACTAGAGGAAGCAACATCCTTGAGCTGGTTATTACTAACATGGGCAACTGTTGCTCTACACCAGTAGTCAATTCCTCCCCGGTTAGATCTGACTGCAAACTAATCACCATGGAAATCCACATCTCACCCACACCCCTTGCAAAGGTAACCACCATGAAAAAACTTCTCCAAAGCTGATTTTGGGCTCCTAAAAACAGAGGTGGCTAACTTCATCGCACCCATGCCAATGGAGAGTAGATGCATGACTGCCGAGTAATACACCAATGCACTGTACGAACACGTACATAAATGCATGGAATTAGCCATACCCAACAGAACCAAGATGCTCTCCTCCAGAAAAAGGAAGCCAATCTGGTGGTCTCCTGCCATTAATAAGCTCTACAACAGAAGGAAGAAACTGTTGCAGAAAAAGATGAAATCCCAAGAATGGATAAACTCCCTTATTAGCCTCAACAAAAAGTTGAGATCCCTCATCAAAACATCCAAAGCCAGCTATGAATGCAGAATTGCGGCCGACACTAAAAACAATCATAAAGTCTTCTATAGTTATATCAAGAATCTCCATGGCAATACCAAGGTTTGCTCTGAGTTGCTTCACAATGGTACCTCCTATACTGAACCAACAGATATTGCCAATGTACAGGCTGACAGATTCAGTGCCAACTTTACCCTGACCCCCCCCCCCGCCAAAGGACCAATCAGAATACTGGAGGAATGCTAGCCACCCAGGATTACTGCAACACAGGTTAAAGTTGCATTGTCCAAGGCTGAGAATACAGCTTCCATGGGACCCGACAATGTCCCTGGATGTGTTCTTCATGAACTACAAAGTGAACTGGCACCACATCTGTGTGCCCTGTTCATTCACAGCCTCACCCGAGGCTTTATCCCTACCGAATAGCGTACTGCTACAGTCATCCCTCTCCATAAAGGGGGAGTGACTACATACCCTGGGAATTATTGCCTCATTAGCCTGACAAGTCTGATATGTAAGGCTGTGGAGTGCATAATCATGGACCTAATTAACAAAGATATAGGGAATCTCCAAACTCTAGATCCCACACAATTTGGTTTTGTGAAAGGGAGATCATGCCTGCTCAACCTGGTTGAGTTATTTGAGTCGGTCACCAGAGCTCAACCTGGTTGAGTTATTTGAGTCGGTCACCAGAGCTGTGGATGAGGGCAAGGCAGTTCATACAGCCTACCTCGATCTGGCCAAGGCCTTTGATGCCATTCCTCACTCAGGAATTATTGATAAACTCACCAAAATAGGCATTAACCCCTATATCACCAGGTGGGTTGCAAATTGGCTCACAGATAGAACCCACAGTGTGAAAGTAGCGGACCCCAAGTCAGACTGCCAACCGGTTACGAGTGGAGTCTCACAGGGATCGGTCCTGGGTCCTCTCCTATTTGGCATCTACTTCTCAGAAGTCCAGGCCAACACGGAGGGACTCTGGCTGACCAAGTTTACAGACGACTGCAAGCTGGGAGTGATTATTAACTCTCCAAGTGATCTAGACATCCTACAGAAAGGCTGAGACCAATGACTGGTGTCGAAACCATGGCCTTAAGCTTAATGTCAAAAAATGCATCTTCATCTTCTTTGGAAAAAACTCAGTTCCCACTAATTACCACATCGATGGGAACCTACTAAACACTGAAGGTGTTATAAGAGATCTCGGAACACAGGTTGACAGCAACCTCTCCTTTGACCACCACATTGCCACTGTGGTCAGAAAGTCCTTCTGTGTGGCACATCTCATTAACAGGGGTTTTGCATCCGGGAAGAAAGAGGTCATCTGTCTCTACTCTTCCCTCATTAGGCCAGTCATAGAGTATAATGCCCCATTTGGCATATACCTCACTAGACGCATGCAACAGCTGGGAAGGCCACAAAATTACCTCATGAAGAGGATCCTAGGAGTTAAACACATGTTCTACACAGACAGACTCAAAAAATTCCAGCTATTCTCTGTCTCATATTATCTACTAAGAGGCGATCTCTGCTTGACCTACAAAACCATGTCTCACCCAACTCTGTTTGAAATGCTACATTTAAAAAAATCCCAATCGCTCCACACCACACACCCCAGAGACCTCAACCTCATTACCACAATCAACAGAACATGCTGGAGAGACAGGTTTATAACCCAGAGACTGCCCATGCTCTGGACAAGACATCCCAAACATGTCAAGCAGAGCACGTCACTGGCCCTCTTCAAGAGAAATCTTGCTGAGTGGATGGGAAATAGAAAGTTCCCCCCCGGGATCACTCCATTGGCCCTACTTGATAGAGGCACTGGGAACTAACATCAGGGGCACTTCTATGGGCTAGGCTTGTAAAGGCTCCAGGGACATTAGCCTAGTGCACACTTATGAACATGATTCCCCTGCCAGAACTGAAGACTTGGTGTCATCAAATCCAACAAATTCTTTGACTCAGTCGATTCCAAAGTCTTCAAATCTGGATGGGTCCCCAAGCTGATAGGTTATTGTCAGGACTTTGGGATAGGGGTTGACTCTGAGGTTTTTGAAGCCTTACCTCTCTCTCTGGGCCTTGGCCCTTGATAGCTCGACTTTGGCATTGGCCTTGGATCCTAGCAGGGCTGTGTGGTGGGGGGGGGGACTTCACTTGAGGTCTTTGGACTCAAGGAGGTCTCCTTATGACTTGTTCCGCCTCATCAAGTGAGGATAGGATTTTGAGAAGACCCTATCCCACTCGAGAAGGGGGTGACCCTATACATTCTCACATCCAGGCCTAACGCCTGCATTTTCTGTTTCTTTGTTACCTCGTCATCATCTATCCTTGCGACAGCCTGCACAAACCAACCTCAAGCCAGCTGAGGTAGTAGGTTTGCTTATTGCTTAACCCCCTCCCCCATAGAAGAGCGAGCATAGGGAGTGCAACTGAAGTGTGTCAATAAAGATAAAATAATCCACACAGAGACAACTAGATACACTGTTTAATAATCTCCCCAACTTTTACAACAACTTATCCAACAGGTTGAAGGGGTTTCTTCTTTTATTAGAGACACTATTGATTCTAGTACCTGGAACATGACACTAGCACAGCGCATGCAGCCCACACCGAACGAGGTAGTTAATGAAATTCACACTATCTTGTTTTAGAGATGATGGACTGCCTCACGTTTCTAGCCATAGTACTTTACACTCCTTTAATGTTGGTGAGTGGCTGCATAGTAAATTTGACTTTCAGAACAATTTCGTACAAGTTGTTAATACAAGACTCATGGTTAAGAGTCAGCTGCATTTGATTGAAAAAAAAATAAAACTGTTAAAGTATTGCAAATTACAGTTAGAGAATTGTGATTTTAGAGAACACATTAAAAATAAGTTGGTACGTATGGGACTTAACTGTGGAAGGTTCCAGCTGGGTTAGTTGAAGGTTCTGAACTGTGTTATGAATTGATTAATCTGTTTGACAAACATGGGTGGGAATTGATGGAAGTTTTAATGAAATCAAATCAGAAAAGCATGGATATTTTATAAATAGAAATTAGCTTGATCTTAGTATAAAAAACAGGATTTGGCATTTTCATTTCATAAAGCTGAATATAAAAAAATGTTTGAGAATGTAGACAAAGTTGTTTCCAGCATTAAGTCCAGGAAGGAAAAGAAAATATGGAGAGAGAATGGGGATAATGAGAGGGCCAAGGCCTATACTAGATCACCAGTATTAGTTAACAATGACCAACATGACAATGTAGTAGGTGGTATTCTCCATAATGACCTGTCCATTGATTCCACACCAGATCATTTAGATCCCCCAGCTCTGAGAAGATCCAAGAGATTAATCAATCAAAAACATGGGAAGAATGATTAGGATCAATGGAGGAGTCAGAATGAGAGGTCATTTTACCAGAAAAAAGAGAGGAAGGTGAATTAAACATTTCCAGTAGTAATAATATTTTTAAGGTCATTACCATCAACTGTGATGATTTTAAAGTCTACAGTTTCAGTGATCAGGTTATCACCTCAGACCATGCCTATTTATTTGAGAAAGGCATGACTTTTGTGCCTATAAAGAAGGCTGATTTGGTTAGAACAATATTAGATGTTAAACTATACACTAGGAAGTTGAATTTTTCGGTGTTGTTTTTTAACACGCAACACATAAATGCCTATCAGGATTTACGTAACCCATCCATCCCCCCCCATGCATCCAGTTTTATCTGTTTTTGAGTAACTTTGTGAACAGGATATTTATTTGGCATTGTAAAACAAGACTAGGCCAATTCAGTACAATTTATCAAAGGACAAAATATGTGTTTTGCAACGTATTTGTAGGAATAAAAGTATCCGGTTGAGGAAACCAGATAAGGGGGGGGTCTGCTTTTGATGAACAGTACAGACTGTAACACTAAAATGTAAATGTTGCTGTTGATAGAACAATATGAAGAGGCATCAGGAAACCAGTTAAATTTACCATATAGTTACATTTTTTACCGAATTATTTATTTTTGCAAGAACAGATTGTTTTACATGAGTTTAACTGTGTCAACATCGAGTACCCAAGTATACCAAGTATTTTTGGTATTCCTGAAAAGGAGATTATTAAATGGTGGATCCAGTTGGCACTGTGTGGATTTATTTTTTTTCTTTATTGACACTCAATTGAAGTTTTTTACTTCATTGTGGTTATAAGGCGCCACCATTTTCTTTGCTGTGTCTTTGAGGGCAGCACTGTTTACCTGAGGTTAAGCTAGTTGGATCGAGTGTTTTATCCACATTGGTTCTTGGTGTAAATGTAAAAGGAGGCATTTGGATTCCCCACAGGATTTCCCCGTCTGAGGACTCTGACCATGATGAAGGGTAATGATCTCCCAAATCTCCCCAGCAGACGTCTCCTTCTGAGAGCTGCTAGAATTAGACAGAGGGGAGACTGGCCCACCAGTGCCCCTTCCTCAGTGGAGTTGGTGTTTCTCAAGGCCTTTGTTGTGGGCCTAACTACATTCTGTGTTGGTACCACAGTGGATAGTTTGGTCAACTTAGTGTCTCAGCAGGCTTGGAAGGATCTGAATGTAGTGCAACCCATCTCTCGCACACTAGATAAAGTGTTAGTTTTTTTGAAGGATAGGGTGTATTGGAATAAGGTGTTTGCATTTATTACAGCCTTTCACTGACAAGTGCTCCTGAAAGGTTGCCCAGCAGTCCTTCTCTGAAGGCAGTTGGGAAACCCTTAACTCTCCACCCCAAAAATGGAAGGCCATCAACATGGATTCTTGAGTGTTGAGAGTAATGATCAGAGGGTGTTCCACCTCTTCACATCCCTTCCAAACTTGAAGCATAGGACCCTTCCAGATGTTCCTTCCAGCAGAGAAGGTCAGTGGTACAAGAAGTATTTAAACCTGCTAAAAATTGTGAGTAATCCAGGAGGTCCCCCAGACCAAAGAGGATCTAGAGTCTATTCATGATTGTAGTTCCAGAGAAGAGCAGGGAGCTAAGGCCACTCTTGGACCTAAGTTATTTGAATCTGTAGTCTATTCAAGGTTCTCTGTAATGCCAGAGAAGAGCGGGGACCCAAGGCCAATCTTGAACCCAAGTTATTTGAATCTGTTTGTCAAACAAGACATCATTCAGAAACGTCATGGTACAGTTCATACTTATTTTTCTGAGGAAGGATGACTAGATGCTCTCAGTGGGCCTACGAGGTGTCTGCTATCACTTTGTGATATCAGGCATTCCAGGAGTTTTCTATGCTTCCAGCAGGGAGCCAGTCATTTCCTATTCAGAAGACTTCTCTTTGGTCTCACCACAGGCCCCAAGTATTCACCAAATGCATGGCAGCTGTAGCAGCCTAACTCTGGTTGTAGTGGTTCCATGTTTTTCCATAAATAGATAACTGGCTCATCATAGCCACCATAAGGGATTCACTAATTCATGCAAGAGGCTTCTTACTCAATCAGTGTACTTCCATAAGAATTAAAGTAAATCAGAAAGTCCAAACTGGGACCATTTCATGCCTTGGATTTTATAGGCTGCCACCTGGACACCATTATACAGATAGCCAGGCTCCTCTGTCCAGACTATAGTTGGTACGTCTTTAAGCTTTGCAGGTCTTGAACCATAAGAACCCTCTGGCATATCTGATTGTAAGGTTCCATGGCAGCTGTTCACTCTAGTCCCGCACGCAAGGTTCTGCATGAGTCTTCCAGTTGTCTCTATCCATCCAGTGGTCCATATTGTATTACCTGATGCATCATACGATCAGACTCGCCTAGCTGTCCTGACTGAAATCATTGTTGCAGTATTCTTAACATATGGGTTTTCATCCTCTGACATCCAGCCAGGGTAGTACATCTGATGCATGACCTCAGCTCATATGCGTCAAGGTATACAGGCAGACGTATGCATGAGAGTACCTAAAACTGTCTCGCTGCCAGTCTGAATGCAGTTCGTGCATCTGTCGACTGATCTTCATTGGGACGTTGGTACAGAATTTTTTGTGTGTTTCAGATAACTGCCCTTTTCAGGGAACTTCCTCTTTCCAAGTTTTTTTTTTTGTGTACATGTCAGCTAGGAGGTGTATGTGTGAGTCCAAGGCAGATCCTGTGCAATGACTTGCACATTAAATGCCTTTCTTTGTTTAGGCCTCGAGCACAACTACAAATCCTGCTTTATCTGTCAGTCGTTTTCTCCTAAACACTTAAGTCAAGGCTTTCCTCCTTTAACAGGTATCTCAAAATCTAGGGTCTAAAATGCCTGATCCAAGCCAAAATAGTAGAATCCCAAGCATCTGACATTGTCCATCCACCAAAGAAGAAACTCAAAAGACCCTGAGACAAGTCACGTCCTTGCATCTCTGAGTCAGACCATTCTGCTGAGGTTTCAGAGCACACAGTCTGTCAGACGTCTTCTCAGTTGTACACTACTGTGACCACGTCAGAGGCCAGTATGGCTCCTGAGGCCTTGCAGGCAGCAGATGCCTTGGATGAGCCACATCTCATTATTTCAGAGGGTCCACATTGAATCTGTCAAATCCTTCTCAGGGAAGACCGTTCCAGGCACTCTCATTGAATTTTGCCAAGGCTTCGAACCTCTGAGACTTGTTCAGGTGGACATCACACCTAACAAGAAAACTAGCATGTGACCTCCCCTACAGCTTCCAAACAAAAAAGAATAGATGGACTTCTCCCAGTTTTTATTTAAAGCAATCATGGCCCAGATGCCATAGGCCACACCACAAAGACACAATCAGGAGTCCTCTTCCGCTGAGGAGGAACAGGAGTCAAATCTGATCATTCACTGGACTGCTCCTCACAGATGCATTTCCTAGAAAAACTTTCTTTGTATGAAGGGGACTCTTCTTTTCTTGACTACCCTATTGAGGAGGCCTCCTTTGGGAAACTATTTAGAGCATGAGGAGGCATTTTGAAAGGCAATCAAAGCAAATCTCAGATGTTCAAAAGAGGTACTATAGTCTGGAAATGGGTACTCCATCCCCCTCTCTCATCTTCCCAGTTCAAGATACATACCAGAACACCTTTAAGTCTACATCTTCAACTCCTGATTCTCAACCACCGGCATGTAAAAAAACAGACAGTTTCTACGAAGTGTCTGTTAAACTCAAATACCTTTATAAGAACCCTATAGCTGATCCTGCTGATGTCTTCCTGTCCTCGCATAAGCCTTCTGAATGTCTTTCTAGTGCTAACTCCCTTCCCACAAACAAGGATAGCAGGGCTCTGGATAGATGGGGAAAGAAGGTCTACACCTCTTCCACCCTTTCATTCAGAGCTATCCACTACCAGATGCAGATGACTAAATTTTTGCTGTATGTCCTACAGTCTCTTAATAAGGTGATGTCAGACCCACAGTCTGCAGATTCTAAGCAGCAAATGCAGACCCTACTGTCTCAAGCTACTCAGACTGTTAGGCCCAGCATCAAATGTGGTTATGATGCTATAGATGCCTCTTCCAGGGCTGCAGCCCGAGGTTCAGTCATCAGTCATTATGCATGGTTGTGCAGCCAACCCATCCCTGAGGACTTCAACTCTAAAATCCTAGATTACGAAGTGTCTGTTAAACTCAAATACCTTTATAAGAACCCTATAGCTGATCCTGCTGAAGTCTTCCTGTCCTCGCATAAGCCTTCTGAATGTCTTTCTAGTGCTAACTCCCTTCCCACAAACAAGGATAGCAGGGCTCTGGATAGATGGGGAAAGAAGGTCTACACCTCTTCCACCCTTTCATTCAGAGCTATCCACTACCAGATGCAGATGACTAAATTTTTGCTGTATGTCCTACAGTCTCTTAATAAGGTGATGTCAGACCCACAGTCTGCAGATTCTAAGCAGCAAATGCAGACCCTACTGTCTCAAGCTACTCAAACTGTTAGGCCCATCATCAAATGTGGTTATGATGCTATAGATGCCTCTTCCAGGGCTGCAGCCCGAGGTTCAGTCATCAGTCATTATGCATGGTTGTGCAGCCAACCCATCCCTGAGGACTTCAACTCTAAAATCCTAGATTAACCCCAGACAAAGATCTCTTGTTTGTCCCAGAAGCTGTAAAACTCTTCAAAGCCCTGCAAGAGCAAGGTAAGACTATGAAGGACTGTAGGTAAATTTTTCTTTCTACAGTCCCTAGATACTACAGGAACTACCCACCGTTGGTCCGCTCACAAACAAAGAACATCACCAAGAAAGAGATTTTCAGAGAAACAACATGGGGATTTTCCTTCTGGGAGGCCTCTTTTGATTGGCAAAAACCTGTGACTACCTTCCCAACTACTCCCCTCCCCTTCTGAATCCCTCCATCCCTCTTTCAAAAACACTTTGTGTCCCTTTATTTCTGGGAAATGGTAAGTACAGGCAATTGGGTTCTGACTGTTTTCAAAGAATCTCCTGTCTGAAGGGCCTGCCTCCTCCTCTACAAAACCACCTCCCTTTGCTCATCCCTGTCTTTCAGGACTTACTAGATCAAGGCACCATGCAAAGAGTGCCACCCTCCTCCATAGGAAAAAGGTTCTACCCCAGAATCTTTCTGGTGCCAAGGAAGGAAGGACAGTGGAGACTCATTCTTGATCTATCTTGTCTAAACACATTTCTGATGGTATCCACTTTCAAAATGCTCTCTCTGCACACCCTTTTGCCTTTCATTCTTTCTTACACCTAGCTTGTATCATTAGAACTAAAGGATGCCTACCTCCACGTGCCCATTCAACCCTCTTGCAGCCCCTTGGTCTTTCTATGGTACCAAGAGCTTTTACAAAGTGCCTAGCTCCAATGGTAGCCCTGCCACACATAAAGAATTAAAATTTTCCTTTACCTGGATGATCTACTCATTTAAGCTCTCTCCAGGGTCTCCCTCCTTGAGCATGTACATGTCACAGTACACCTCCTATCCAATCTAGGGATCACAGTCAACTTTAGAAAATCCCATTTCACATCCACTCATGACCTGGTCTTTCCAGGCTGCAGACTAGACATGCACAGAATGCTTGCCTTCCTTCTTCAAGAAAGTTCTCAGTCTGGCCCCATTTTTCAGAAACCTGTACTCATTGTTTCACTGCACAGCAAAGGAAATACTGAGGGCTTTGGATTTCATGGCAGCTGCCATTCCACTGCTTCCTCTGGCCAGGCTACATATGTGGAAAATTCAGTGGTAATTTGTTAGTCTGGTCTCAACACTTCCATCCCCTGGAGACCCTGTTCCTTCTTTTACCTTGCCTCAAAAAGAGCTACACTGGTAGGAAAAAACAGGTCATCCTCATCTCCAGACTTCCTTTCTCCACAACCCCACGTTTTTCACTCAGAAGCCTCAGACAGAGCATTAGGGGTTTGGACAGGGTCCCACTAAGTGCAGGGGAAATGGTCTTCCTTCATCCTGAAAGAACTGTAGCCCCATCTGCAAGCACAACAGAGGTACTATAGTCTCAGCAGGCTGGGCTGACTACTAATGTACACAGACAGCACCACAGTTATGTAGTATCTGAACAAACTGGGGATGGCACAAGATCTTACCCACTGTGCAAGCTAGCACAAAAGACATAGCATCTTGCCATACAAATGGGCATGACTCTAACAGCTGCATACATTCCCTTCACAGGAGTCACTAAGCAGGTCCTTGGAGGACCCTCATGAATGGACTCTGAACAAGTAAGTCTTCAAAAGAATAAGACATCAGTGCGGAGGAACACAAGTAGACCTTTTTGCTTCAGTAGAAAACCGCCAGTTCCCTCTGTTCTACACCGAGCCCTTCCCCTTAGCTTGGAGGACATATGCCTTCTCCAGTGGTTGGGAAGGTTCTTTTGTATGTCTCTTCATCTTAGCAGAAGAAATCTAGACAAAGCCTGACGTAATGGGGGACAAAGACCCAAAAATAGGAACAGAATTTAAATGACACTCTTATAAACTTAGAGAGTTGCTAGAATAATAGGATTTGTGTTGGAATGCATTTTCTGAAGGATGTTGTAGATCAATATGTATGTATACCTAGGGGCTTACACAAGTGTATAAGTACTGATCAGGTGTGAGCCTGACTGCTATTTTGTAGTACGCTCTTGGGATGTAAGCATGTATGTCTGTGTAGTCTGTCAATTAGTTTGTTTATAATTTGAAGTGCTGCTATCCATCCTTATGTGTTTCCATGTAATAAAGCATCTCAATGAACTACCCTGCCTGTTCGTCATCTATACTAGAGAGGGTTGAGTGATGATACCAGAATGGGATCCAGATTCCTCAATTCCAGGCCGAGGTGCACTTAAGACTGGAGGAATATAAAGGAGTGAGTCATCCCGACTGCACATATAACTCGTAAAACAGATCAGAAATGCATTTCAGGTATTAAAATTTGCTCAAACTACTTCATATTCACAAAATATGAAACAAGGCATTCAGAATGCTCTAAACGAATATCTAAGTAACAGAAGTATCCGAAACTGTGATATATTAATAGAAATATTCAAAATAACTACTGAAAATGTTTGAAATAAAGTTTGAATCTCATAAAATGAATAAAATATGGGAAACGACCGCATTTTTTTTGCTAAGCACTACTTTTTAGCATTAATCAAAGCTGTTCAAGCTGTTCAAGTTGTCTTTAGTGTATGAAGTGTTTGCATATTTGTGCAGTATTACAGTACAGTTATTTCAGAAAATACAGCCATTTCAAAACATATTTTGCAAAGTACAGTATTTCGAAGAGTTTGTTGTGCATGTGAATGTTATTACAGGCACATATAGCAGCTTGTTCATATATAATTACAAGGGCCATTTTGTTGTGTGTTTGGGCATAATTTGTTGGCATGATAGACGGATTTCGAAAACCTGGTCCACTTGTGTTTGACAGTAATATTGCAGAGAACTGGAGAGTGTTTGAGCAAGAGTATGATATTTTTCACACAGGCTACATTTTCTGTTAATGATGACTATACAAAGGCATTTATTCAGCTTAATTTAGGTGGTTCAGAAGCTATAGAAAGGGAGCATTCATTTGCGTATGCACCTGCTGTCTTTGCAAGAGAGGGGAAAAACTGTCATATAATTATTCCGGCTGATTCAAGGGAGGACTGTGAGTGCTTAAAATGTAAATTTATAGAAATGTGTAACCCCCAAATGAATGTTAACAATGGAAAGGCACTTATTTTACACAAGAGATCAAAAGCCTTGGGAAACCTTTGTAGCATATATAACTGATTTGAGAAATAAGGCTAAAATGTGCAGATTTGGTGATTTAAGGGACGAGTTCATAAAAGACAGACGTGTGTACTATTAAAAATGATGCTGTGAGAAAGATTTTGCTTCGTGACAGGGATTTAACTTTGAATATGGCCACTGAAATTTGTCAGATATATGAGCTTACAGAAAAGCACACGAATATGCTTACAAGTGAGAGATACGTGCTTCCAGTAACTTCAAAAACCAATGTTGATAGTATGCAGTACGTGGTGAAAAGAGACAGACCGAAGCACGTGGCAGCAACTGTAATCCCAGCAACACTCACTGGGGAACTCCGTACCTTTCTAGCAGATTCCAGGGCATGCACAGTCTCAGTGAAGCATAGGAGTGAGTCAGCAAACTCAAATCATGAGCCTATACCCAGATGTTCTTCATCTCACATTGCTGCAGTCCTTACACTTGGGTAGTCCGCTGTCCTCGATCGGCCCGAATATCAAAGTATTAGGCTGACGTCGGTCAAGGCGCTTAAGACTGACATCAGGACGTCAGGGTACAAATGCGCATGACCGACGTCATATCCTCAGTCTTTTTTGCCGCATGGTCCGATGCAGAAGCAGCGTTGCAAGTGCCGTTCGGCGTTCTGAAATTTTTCGAATTCGGAGTTTCAGACCGAGTCAAAGTTGGCTAAGTACCCCGTTGGGGAATATTTTAGTTTTTCTTGCCTCAGTGGTTTACCGGATGTCAGAAAAAGTGAATAACTGTATTTCTTGTGGGAAACAGATACCGCATAGAGATTATCATACTTTGTGTATTCCTTGTTTGGGGCCTGAGCACGACGTTGTTGGGTGTCGCTTTTGTGCTAGGTTCAATAAGCGCACTATTGCGAAGGTTAGATTGTGCCAGGTTGGTCTTGAAGCGGTACAATTATAATATGCCGTCGGATGCTCCGGCGCCGCTTCTTCGAAGAAGCGCAAAGACAAAGCAGCTAAACCCAGGCAAGAAGAGTCGTCCGTACCGGACGCCGGTTCTTTAGAGGTGTCAGTGGAACCGGTGGTTCCGCCGGAGGCTTCTCTGGAGTCCCAGGGGGAGACTTTGATATTGCAGGATGTGACCTCTCAGGAGGCAGGTCAGGCTGAAGGGGCTTCTCAGGTTACTGTACTCCCCTCCCTTCCTAGGGTGGTTAGGCCCTCTCCTTCTGTTTCCAAGGGTTCTCCCATAGGCAGGCCAGGTTTAGCTTCTGTTGGTGTCACTCCTAGTTCATCAGGGTCTGTGCCCAAGAAGCACATGCTTAAAATGGCAGAAGATTTAATTACTTTGATTAGAGGTTCTTTGCCCCCTCCTGATAAGAGGCCTAGGGTGGAACCAGAGTTGGGGAGTTTTGAGCAGGCTTCGGATGTTTCAGAGTCTTCGGCTGAAGACTTGCAGGAGTATTCTCCTTATTCTGATTCTGATGTGGATGATTCTACTCCTTCTGCTTCTCCTCCAGAGGATTTTTCTTTTTCAGAGACTCTTCATTCCATGAGGGAGCATTTTAAGTGGGAAGGTCAGGACTTCTCTGATTCCAGGAAAAGGCTTAGGAATTTTGCTTTTACCCCAGCATAGGCCTTTGGCTATACCACCTGTTCTGGATGTTGTGGAAGATGTGTTTGCAGAGGCTTCACTTAATCCTGATTCTTTGCCTCCTGCTCCTGTTAAACCGGACAGGTATTACAGGGTGCCTGAAGCTCATAAATATCTTTATAAGAGTCCTAGGGCGGACCCAGAAACTGTTAGTCAGGGACCTAAGGGCGTCAAGGCCTCTGTTGTAAAGAATCCGGTTCCTCCAGATAAAGAGGCCAGAGCTTTGGATAGATGGGGAAAGAAAGTCTATACTTCTTCCACCTTAGCTATGAGGGCTTTGAATTGCCAGTTTCACATGTTGAAATATCAAAACTATCTTCTTTCTCAATTGAAGTCTAAGGTAGATGCTCTGGCGGAAGGCATTGAATGTAAAGAATTACAAGATTTGGTACATGTTTCTGAACAGGTGGGTAAGCATTCTTTACAATGTGGTTTTGATGCTGTACAGGCCTCGTCTAGGGTGGCTGCCACTGGGTCAGTTCTTCGCAGGCACGCCTGGCTGAGGGATCAGAATTTATCTGACCATGTTAAGACAAGGATTTTAGATGCTCCTTTACAGTCTGATGTGTTGTTTGGTTCGCCTGTGGAGGCAGTCTTAAAGAAAATGGAAGACAAGGCTAAGTCTATGCAGGCTGTTAAAGATTTTTTGCAAGTTCAGCCTCCGAAGTTTAGTAGGAATTGGCCTGCTAAGGGGTGGACGTACCCTTCTTATGATTCACAGTCTAGGGGAAGATCTAGACGTGGTAGGGGCAGAGCTCAGGGCTCTTTCAGACCTAGAACAGGGAGTTCACCTGCACAGTCTTCGGGTGAGGGCAGGGGCCAGTCCTTTCGTAAACAGGCCCAATGACCTACCTTTTCAGCTGCCAGAGCCTTCTTGTCTAGCAGCGCCTTTGGGAGGAAGGTTGGCACTCTTCAAAGAAAATTGGAGTTTAATTACCCAGGACAAATGGGTATTGGATATCATACACCAAGGTTACAAGTTTTATTTCCATACCTTGCCTCCTTTCAAAGGCATGCCAGACGTTCCTCCTCAGCAAAGAATAGAGGCTCACAAACAAATTTCTCTGCTGCTTCAAATAGGGGCCATACAGCCGGTTCCTCTGCCAGAAGTGGGCCTAGGATTTTATTCTCGCCTGTTCCTAGTACCAAAGAAGGGGAACACGTGGAGACCAATTTTGGATTTATCTATCCTCAACACTTATCTGGACATTCCCAAGTTCAAAATGTTGACGTTGCAACAGCTTTTACCTCTACTGGGCAAAGACCACTGGATGGTGACTCTGGATCTCAAGGTGGCTTACCTTCATGTTCCTATCAGGCTAAGTTGCAGGAAGTATCTGCGTTTTCGAGCTGGGACTTCTCATTATCAGTTCTCTGCATTGCCCTTTGGCTTATCTACTGCGCCCAGAGTGTTCACGAAGGTTTTGGCTCCAGTGATAGCTTTCTTCAGGCTAAAAGGAATACAGATCTATCCTTATTTGGACGATTGCCTGATTCTGGCCCAAGGAAAGGACGAACTTCTTCAACATTTGCAATATGTGATAGCAGTGCTAAGATGCCTGGGGTATTCTGTGAACGAAATAAACTCCAGTCTAGTACCCTCTCAGGACATGTGCTTTCTGGGTGTGAGACTGAATACAGCATCCCAGATGGCCTTTTTGACCCCGGACAAACAAAAGAATCTTTCCCTTTACTTCCATCTATTGTCTCATCAGTCCAGGCTGACTGCAAGGACAGTCCTTCAAGCCTTGGGGTTCATGGCATCTTGTATTCTGGTGCTTCCCAATGCCAAACTGCATATGAGGAAGCTACAATGGTATCTCAAAAATGTATGGACACAGCACTGCCAAGATATGGACACTGTCATTCAGATTATACCTTGCATTCAAAAGGAATTTTTGTGGTGGGCTCAGGAATGTCACCTAAACAAGGGACTCTCTGTGACCCGGCCAGAGGCGAGTCAGATTCTAACGACAGATGCCTCAGACAAAGCTTGGGGAGCTAATCTAAATGGAAAGTGGATACAAGACACGCGGCCTGCCAGACTACAACATCTACATATCAACTTGAAGGAGATGTTAGCAGTCCAATTTGCATTAATGGCTTTCAAGGATTTACTTCTTCCAGGGCAGGTGTTGGTTCTAACAGACAACACAACTGTCATGTGGTACATCAACAAGCAAGGGGGAACACATTCTTATCCTCTATGCAGACAAGCAATGATTTTGTGGGAGACTGCTCTCAGTTTACAGCTAAATCTTCAGGCAAGGTTTCTGCCGGGAGCACAGAACTCCTTAGCAGATGTGTTGAGCAGGCAATTATGGATCCCCACGAGTGGAAATTGGATCCTCATGTATTTCGGAAATTGACAGTGTCATGGGGAACTCCAGACATAGATCTGTTCGCTTCTCCACTAAACTACCAGCTGCCAAAGTTTTGCACAAAAAGGTTTCATCCCACAGCTTGGAAAGTGGATGCTCTTTCTTTCAATTGGAGCAATCTTCATGTGTATGCCTTTCCACCTCTGCCTCTCCTCCCAAAGGTACTCCTAAAGGGTCAGGCAGGACAAGCCAAAGATGATTTTAATAGCTCCAGATTGGCCACGACAGCACTGGTACCCATTACTGAGAAGTCTGGTATGGGAGCCACCATGGCCTTTGCCTTCGATTCCACACCTGCTGTCTCAGGAGAACAGTCATTTGCTCAATGTCAAACTTCACTCTCTTCACCTAACAGCCTGGCATATTCTGTTTTAAACCCTGGAGGGTCTCAGCTTCCACAGCAAGTTTTAAATGTTATTTTGGAGGCCAGAAGGCCTAGTACAAGGAAAGTGTACGCAGATAAATGGAAGAGATTTTTATTTTGGAGTGCAGCAAAGGAATTTGATGTTTCTAAGCCTAATTTAAGTGTGGCTCTTCAATATCTTGCTGAGTTACTGGACAAAGGTTTGTCCTTCTCTTCTATTAAGGTTCATGCTGCAGCAATTTCTGCTCACTATGACTGTGACCCACCATTGTTTTCTCATCCTTTGTTTAAGCAATTCCTTAGAGGGGCAAAGAATATAAGACCCCCACGTAGAGCTCCTACTCCTGCTTGGGATCTCAATTTTGTGTTGGAGAAACTCACTCTACAACCTTTTGAGCCTGCAGCTACTGCCGAGTTGAAATATTTATCATGGAAGACTGCTTTTTGTTGGCCATTACCTCTGCGAGAAGGGTTTCTGAATTACAGGCCCTTATGGCGGTTGAGCCTTTCTTAATTTTCCATAAGGATAGGGTATCTTTACGTACTAATCCTTCCTTTATGCCTAAAGTGGTTTCTAGTGTGGCTTTAAACCAAACTATTCATTTGCCTACTTTTTATGCAAACCCCCAAAATAAAGGGGAAAAGATTTTGCATACCTTGGATATACACAGGCAGTTGCGATACTATTTAAGCAGAACTAAAGGGTTCAGGCAGTCTCAGCAGTTATTTGTTTCATTTGCTTTGGGTTCTCAGGGCAAGCCTGTGTCAAAACAAACTATTTCGAAGTGGATTGGGTTTTGTATTGCTTTCTGTTATTCCCATCATGGTAAGGAGATTCCAGCTGGGATTAGGCCTCATTCCACTAGGGCTACTGCCACTTCTACAGCTTTTTTAAGGGGGGTGGCTACTAAAGATATTTTGGAGGCAGCTACTTGGAGTTCATTGCATACTTTCTCTAAGCATTACCACCTTCTACTTTACTCTAAATCTAGGGCTGGTTTTGCCACTGCAATTTTACAGGGCATTTTGGCAGCTCCTACTGCTTTATAGTTTTGCCATCCTCCCTTACCTCTGCTTTGGGATTCTACCCAAGTGTAAGGACTGCAGCAATGTGAGATGAAGAACATAGTACAGTTTTGTACCTACCATAAATGTAGATGTTCGAAGATCCACATTGCTGCAGTCCAATTTACCCTCCTTCCTCTCTGTAGTTAGAGGCGGTGGTGTGGTTTGGGTTGTGAATATTGTGGATATTGTATATATTGTACATATGATTAGTGCAAGGGTGGACGGTTGTTTTTTGCTGTCTTTTGGTTTTGACCTTTCTGTTTAGAGTCTTCTGACATCTGGGGCAAGAAAAGACTGAGGATATGACGTCGGTCATGCGCATTTGTACCCTGACGTCCTGATGTCAGTCTTAAGCGCCTTGACCGACGTCAGCCTAATACTTTGATATTCGGGCCGATCGAGGACAGCGGACTACCCAAGTGTAAGGACTGCAGCAATGTGGATCTTCGAACATCTACATTTATGGTAGGTACAAAACTGTACTTTTCATAGCTAACTGTCATAATTGTGGTGGAAGTCATGAGCCTAAAAGGGAAAAATGTTTAGCTTTTGATCAGCAATGTAACAAATGCAATAAGTGTAATCATTTCAAAAGGTTTTGTAAATCAAAAGGAACGCATCCTTTTCATTAAAAGATAACATTCAAAGAAACAAGTTGATCAATTAGAAGGCCGTGACCCTACTTTTTATGTTGGTGCATCAGAGCTTCATGAAACAGTCAATGCAGTAGATTTAAGACAAATGCAGTATTTTGTACTGTTCGAATAAATGGAAAACCCATAGAGCTCAAAGTTAACACAGGTTCAAATTGCAAAGTTATGTCTACAGAAACATTTGCTAGAGTATGTGCTGGTAAGAAGCTTGATTTGGCAAAGTGTGCAAAGCTTGTTGCTTATGGTGGTGAAGAGATTCAAACTGAGGGCTCGGTAGTACTTTCATGTTGCTGTGCTGGGAGAAGCTACGACTTATTTTATATGGCCAAAATGCATGTACAGTCATTATTAGGGCTCACAGACAGTTTGAAAATGGGACTGCTTTCATTTAATGAGGTCCATCATGTTAGCTTAAAAGACCACTGTTCTGATTTTGCCCAGTATATTTTCTCTACCTATGCTGATCTTTTCGAAGACAAACTAGGCAAGCTTCCAGTTGTGTACTCCATCAAGTTAGAGCCAGATGTCAGCCCAGTTATCAGGCCAGTCTGGGAAGTTCCAATTTTACTCCCCCCCCCCCCCTCAACCTTCCCTCAGGAAATGTCATCAAATATAACTCCCCCTACTGTCACTAGGGAACAGGTCCTTAATGCTCTGTCTAAGAACAAGACCACTGCATCAATGGGCTCAGACAGTATCCCAGGATGCCTTCTAAATAACATGAAACATGATCTATCAGGACTTCTGGAATTACTGTTTATAACTGTAGCCACCAAACAGGCTTCATGCCCCATGAATGGATAAAGGCAACAGTCACCCGTCTGCACAAAGGTGAGCCATCTACAGACACATAAGTCTCACTAGTCTTGTATGTAAAGCTATGAAAAGAATTATCATGGAGATGATCTACAGAGATATAAACCTCCAGACACTGGACCCAACCCAGTTTTGTTTTGCAAAGGACAGATCATGCCTACTCAACCCAGTGGACTTGTTTGAGAAGGTCACCAAAGCAATGGATGAGGGCAAAATTGTTCACACTACCTACCTTGACCTGGTCAAGGCATTTGACACAATACCCCACTCGGGCATTGTTGACAAACTCAAGAGGTTATGTACAAACCCGTATGTCACCCAGTGGTTAGCCAACTGGCTCATTGACAGGACTCAGGAAGTTAGAATTGGGGAGTCCACCTCTACAAAGAGGCCAGTCGCAAGTGGAGTCCCTAAGGGATAAGTCCTTGGACCACTCCTTTTTGGCATTTACTTCTCAGAAGTCAAGGCCAATGTTATTGGTCTCTGGCTGACTAAATCTGCAGATGATTGCAAATTAGGAGCTGTCATTGAGTCTCACACTGACACAAATGTTCTCCAGGAGGGGCTGACACAGACAAGCAACTTGTGTCAGAGTTCTGGACTAAAACTAAATGCCAAGAAATACATAATAGTATCCTTTGGGAAGTCATCCATCCCTGATAATAATCATATTGACAATGCACCCCTTAGAGTTGACCCAGTAGTCAGGGACTTAGGGACACATATAGATAGTAATCTAGCCTATGATACTCATGTGTCTACAGTGGTGAGGAAATCATTCCATGTTGCACAACTTATAAAAAAATTTATGGCATCCGAGTCCAAGGAAGTCATTGTTCCACTATATTCAGCATTCATCAGACCTATCATTCAGTACAATCCCCCTTTGGTGTGTACCTAACCGGGCGTATCCAACAACTGGAACGCCCACAGAAGTTCCTCACTAAACGAATACAGGGCATAAGTAATATATCTTATGCAGACTGCCTCAAGGTCCAGGAGATCTATGCCTGGCATACAGGGCATTGTTAGACCCCACTCTGATTGACCTACTACATATCCACAAAACAAACAGTACCATAATTACCCATTCTAAATACTTAACAGATATAAATAGGACCTGCTGGAGAGATAGGTATGTATCCTAGAGACTACCCGATCTATGGAACAGGCTCTCCATCTGTGTGAAGCAGAGGTCCTCCCTAATCCAATTCAAGTGCAACTTGGACAATTTGATGGGAAACCGGAAATTCATCCCTGGTTTGGCACCTATGTCTCTGATGCAAAAAGGTAACCTGTAAATGGCTGATCTCCCAGGCCCATGCTTACACTTATCAAGGGTATCAGAACTGGTTAGAGATTCGGGATGGATGGTTAGGCTTAAAAAGGCCCTTGCGGTCATTAGCTTAGTAAACACCTATGAACCTTTGAACCTGTAAGTAGCTGTGCAGAACTGAGTCAAAGCCGAGCTAGATAAAATGGTAGAGCAAGGTGTAATTTGTCCAGTTGACAAATCTACTGAATGGATATCTTCCATGGTGGTAGCTCATAAGAAAAAATCAGATGATATCAGAATATGTATTGATCCACGAGATTTGAACAAAGCACTGAAAAGACCTAGTCATCCAATGCGTACAGTTGAAGTTGCAGCATTGATGCCAAATGCCACTGATTTTTTATGTCTTAGATGCAGAGAGTTCATTTTGGCAAATTTTGCTTGATGAGAAGTCCTCATTGATAACTACATTCAGTACTCCTTTTGGCAGGTACAGATTTTTGAGAAAGCCGTTTGGGATAAATTCTGCCAGTAAAGTCTTTCAGCGCGCAATGGAGCACATTTTCTCTGGCTATCCTTGTGCTGTTATAGCAGATGATCTTCTGGTAGGAGGTAATGGTGACACTGAGCATGACAGAAACCTCAAGAAAGTTCTGGAGATAGCACGTCAAGTGAATCTTAATAGCACGTCAAGTGAATCTTAAGCTGAATCCTCAGAAGTGCAAGTTCAGGATATGAGAAGTTACTTATGTTGGTCATTTGTTTACCAGTTCAGGCTTATGGCCAACCCCTTCCAGGCAAACAGCCATTCTTAAGGTACCAGCTC
This sequence comes from Protopterus annectens, assembly GCF_019279795.1. Classification (NCBI taxonomy): domain Eukaryota; kingdom Metazoa; phylum Chordata; order Ceratodontiformes; family Protopteridae; genus Protopterus; species Protopterus annectens. The sequence continues at coordinate 339,491,764 of NC_056730.1, read as the reverse complement.
CAGACAATGTTCAAGCCCTTCAGCGTTCTCTTGGCATGGTAAACTATCTAGGCAAGTTCATTGACTTGAGCCAACTAGCAGCACCACTTACAGAGCTGACATGTAAAGATGTATCCTGGTCATGGTTGGAACAGCACCAATGAGCATTTGATGTCCCAAAACAGAGAATTGCTAGTCCACCAACTGTCAGATACTATGATCTTCACAAACCAGTTACTCTTTGTTGTTGTGTCTTTCAGCTTTTCCCGGTTAGGAGTCGACACAGCAGAACTCCGGTCCGCTAATGATTGGCAGTAGATTTTTATGTGCCGAGTTGCCGGCCCTGAAGCACAACCTTCAACGAAGGTACGCCCATTCACGCATGTCTCCACACAAAAGACGCTCTAGCTGAGAAATGGTGCACTCATCCTTCAAGAGGGTCACCCTGTTGCCTATGCATCCAGATCACTTACCCAAACTGAAATGCAGTATGCTCAGATAGAGAACAAGCTCTTGGCAGTTGTGTTTGCATGTTCAAAGTTCCATGATTATATTTATGATAGACCTACGTGGATCGAAACAGATCATCAACCTCTACTCACTACTTTGATAAGTCTGTGCATGCAGCTCCAGCCAGATTGCAATGTATGCTGTTGAGATTGCAGAAGTACAATTTCAGTCTTGTTTACACAAAAGGCAACTTCTTTATCTTGCTGATACCTTATCCAGATCTCTCAGAAATACCACCGAACAGCATTTTATTTATTTATTGTATTTTACATTTGTTTACCAGGATACATGTCCATTTTCAGCAGAAGCCCAGGGAGAAAAGCTCCACATAGTCAAACATACAAAAGGTTATACAAAAAGTTAGAAAACAATTAGAATATATAAAAAGTGGTAATATATCTTATGCACATTGGTTTAGTAATGTTCCCTAGTAGGGAATCTCAGTTCTCATGGACAGACACAATTACAAGTAAGATTGTAACTCACAGTTAATCCCTAGTAGGGACTCACAGTTATCATGGACAGATGCAATTACAAGTAAGATTGGATACATAGCTTGGTGATGTAGTTAGATGTTATGATAATTACTGATTATGCTATGATAATTACTGATTATACTATTGCTTTATAACTTAATCCGGGTTGGTATATGGGCATAGCCAGTTTAATTTGAGATACTGTTTGAGTTTTTTTTTTAAGAGACTTTTGGAGGATTGTAGGGTTATATAGTCTGACAAGGCATTCCAGGTTTTGCCAACAAAGTTGGTGAACAGGGATTCACCAGCTGAGTTATTAGCTTTGTGGGTTTGGACCAGTAATTTGTCGGCTGACCGTAGGTATCTCAGGTTGCTATATGGCTTAATAATATTTGTAAGACAGGGGGTATCTTTAGGGTGGTACAGAACTTTGTGCGCTACTAGGAGTTGATTGAATTAAGCTGGGTAGTTCTTGCCATTCTAGTTGTTTCAGGTTTTGGCAGTGATGGATTCTATAGGTGGAGCCAGTGGCGAATCTGGCAATACGGTTGTAGGTATGGGACAGCTTACTTAGTTCCGTTTTATTGAGGTTTGAGAGTACAGGTGAGGCATATAAAAGAGTAGAGAGTAGGTGTGATTGGGCAATTTCAGTCCTAGCCAGTGTGGTTAAGAGTGTCTTGTTTCTATACAGTGATCCAAGCTTCTTATTGATGGTGTGTACAGTTTTGTTGACCTGTAGGTCAAATTTGAGATTATTGTCTATGATAATCCCTAGAAGTTTAGTGTGTTGATCTGGGGAGATAGTGGTGCCATTGTTAGACATGACAGAGAATGAAAGTGTGGCAGATCTACTAGTGGAGGTGAAGAGTAGAAGTCTAGTTTTATTGGGGTTCAGTAGTAGGCGTTGGTTGGCGAGCCAGTTCTCAATAGTGTTAAATGTATTTTGGGTTAAGATTTGTAGTTCGGATGGGGAGGTGGCTGAACAGATGAGTGGAATCATCTGCATATTGAATACAGGTAGCTTTAGGGATAGCAGTGTGAAGATTATTGATAAAAATAGAGAAGAGTAGTGGGCCTAGTATGGAGCCTTGAGGGACACCAAGTGTGAGAGGTTGCTGACTGGAGAGTTCGCCCTGCCATAGTACCGCCTATTGTCTACCAGTTAGGTAGGACTGGAGCCACTGGATAGTGTGCGTGTTGAGGGAAATGGATTTTAGAGAAAGAATGAGAAGTTCATGGTTGACCATGTCAAAGGCTTTTGATAGGTCAAGGAAGAGGGTGGAGGCTAGCCTATTGTCATTTCTGTTATTGTTTATGGCATTAGGAAAGGAAAGGAGCATGAGAATGAGAAACTTGATTTAGAAGTCATGGCAGTGAGAATTTTTTCTTCCACAAGTCTTGTGAGAAGTCACACAGCCTCAGATTCTGTTTTACAGAAGCTCAACCACTTTATTAATTGAGGATGGTCGTCAAAGCAATCTAGTTTGCCTCAAGAAGTGCAGCTTTATTTTCCTTACAGAGATGAGATTTTGTCTGACAACGGTATCGTCATGAAAGTTTCAAAAGTCATTGTTCCAAAGCTCTTGCAACAAGAGTACATTGCTATCTTGCATTGTGGCCACCCAGGAACTGATTCTACCAAAAGAAGGGTGAGAGGACTAGTGTTTTGTCCTTCTATGTCACAAGACATTGAGAGAGTACGTTCATCTTGTTCTGTATGTAGTAGTACAAAGCCACATCAACAGAAGGACATACTTCAGCTAAACCAGATTCCTGAACTACCTTGGTCAACAGTAGCCACTGACATTTTCAAGTGGAATGGTCAACATTACTTGGTGTTAGTAGACTCTTACTCAAATTGGTTTGAGATTGACCTACTTCCTAATCTAGTGTCCACTACTGTCATTACTAAGATGAAGCATCATTTTGCAGTCCATGGTAGTCCACACAAAGTTATTTCTGACAATGGCACACAGTTTACTAGCCATCAGTTCAAACGATTCACATATGAGTGGGACTTTATTCATGTTGGAAGTAGTCCCGAGTACCCACAGTCAAATGGTTTGGCAGAATGTGCAATTCAAAGTGTGAACCAGTTACTAGAGAAGTTGAAATTTGATAATGGTGATGTTTTCCTGAATCTCTTGAATCTCAGAAATATTCCTTGTGATAAACATCTTTGTTCACCTGCCCAGAGACTTCTGTTGCGACAAACCAGAACTACATTACCAGTCAGCAGTAGTTTATTGATTCCAAGTGCTACGAATAACAGATCAATGAAAGCCCATCTGTTAAAGAAATGTGAATCCCAGATGTCTTATTACGAAAAGTCCAGAAAACCGCTGAATCCATTACGTGAAGCAGAGACTGTGAGAATGCAGATGTGCAAAGGTTATGATTGGATTGGAGCTGTGAAAAGTGTTTGTCCAGAGCCGAGATTGTAAAAGCAAATCACAAGGAGTAGAGTTTAGGTGGAATCGGAAACATTTGATGCCAGTGTCCAAGCCTGTAGCGCAGCATTTAGCCTGAGAGACTCTATCTCAGAGTCAGTTGTCTAGCGTTCCAGTTCCAGAGGATGTTCCAGTGAATATCACTGTTTCTGAGATGAATCTCAAAAATTCCTGATACGAGTTGTTCATCAAAGACTGTCCCTTTTGCTAAACCCAGTTCTGATTACTATGTTACTAGATCAGGTCACATTTCCAGACCATGTTATAGATACATGGTAACTTGGACATGAACATTGTGTTTGTTTCTGATGTCTGTATTATTACGTCTTGTTCTAATGTCATTTCATTGAGGGCAATCTATTTAAGAGAGAGGATGTAGATCAATATGTATGTATACCTTTAAGAACCCTTCTAGGGGCTTGCACAAGTGTATAAATACTGAGCAGGTGTGAGCTTAATTGCCATTTTGTAGTAAGCTGTTGAGATGTAAGCATGTATGTCTATCTAGTCTGTCAGTTAATCAGTTTGTTTATAATTTGAAATGCTGCTATCCATCTTGATGTGTTTCTATGTAATAAACATATAAACGGACTACCCCGTTTGTCCGTCATCTATGCTAGAGAAGGATGAGCGACAGATATGAAGTCTGAAACTGTATTATTTAGTGACTTCAGTCCTCAGATTATCTCAGTGATTTGCCAGAAAACCTCAGATTTTATTAGGAACAGTCCAAAAATATGTGGCAAAAATCTGGACAGTTCAGAGGTATGCCTTTATGCCCCCCCCCCCCCGATACCACTTTCAAAAATCTTTCTAACAGTACAAAAGGAAACTCCAAATGTCCTATTTCTGGCCAAGACAGCATTGGTTTCTCCCTGCTACTCTACCTACCCAAGGGGAAACTGTTGGAAAGTAACATTGTAACCAGATCTGCTCAGTTAACTGCAACATCTGCTTCTCCATCCAAATCTAGCCCCTGTTGGTCTCGCTTGGTGGATAGATAGGGTTCTGATCCCTAAAAGACACCTCTTTTCTGAGGAGGAGGTTCAGGTTCTACAGTAAACCAGAAAACCTATAACCAGAAAGCCATATACAGCTAAGTGGAAAAGATTCTTAATTTGGTGCTTCAAGCACAGCCAGGACCCATTCTTATCAGATACCCCTTCTGTCCTTAAATATCTCTGCAAATTATTAGACTCTGGGTATCATATTCTTCCATGAAAGCCCTTTTGTATGCCATTAATGCCAGCTTACTTGTTGATCCTCCAGTTATATCCAGGACAGAGGTTAAACTTTTCTTGAGAGGAGTCTTGCATCTTAAGCCGCCCAGAAAACCTATTTCTCCTCTTTGGGATTTCAACTTTGTGCTGGAAGAACTTGTTTTGCCCTCTTTTGAGACCACATCTTTTGTCATTTTAAAATTCTGCACCTGGAATACTATCCTTTTGCTGGCAGTTACCTCTGCCCATAGAGTGTCTGAACTTTAGGCTGTTATGGCTATTCCAAGCTTTCTCATTTTCCAAAGGGACAAGATGATTCTCTGGGACAATCCATTGTTTCATGCTTAAGGTAATGATTGAGATGCCCCTCAACCAGACTCTCTCCCTGCCTACATTTTTCTTTAAACTCCAGAATAAGGGAGAAAGAATTCTCTACATGCGAGATGTTCATAGGCAGCAAAGGTTTTACCTAGAGAAAACAAAAATGATCAGAAAAAACAACCAAACAGCCAGCAATCTGATGATGTCAGTTTTCATTCTGTCTTCAGCCTAAGGGTTCGGATCTGACTTGGCCATTACAGTAGCTCGTAGTATCAAAAAAAAAAAAAAAACTCTTGAGCTTCTCCCTTACCCATAATGCACTCTTCCTAAACACCTCAGCTCTCATTTGCCACTATCTGCATTAGGTGACGAGCAGTTAAGTGAAATTATTATAACTTTTTCCTGTATTTCTTCCAAATAGTGCTATAAAGTTCTCTTCTTCCCCTTAGCTCTACCCTTTACCTAGCAACTGCTTTACTTCCAGTTTTTTCTATCACTTTACAGTTCCTTTTCTTCCATGCAAAATTATCTCTGAATGCTATTGTTTGTTAGTATTTTCCCCTTACACTTTGTGCAACCTTTCTTAACATTGTTGGTATTTCCCCCTTTCTTTTCCTTTAGTTATCTAAAAAAAAAAAAAAAAAAAAAAAAAGGCTTCTATAGTTTTTTTTTCTTTCTTACTTGTGTTTTTTTTTTTGTATTGGAGAAATGTCAGAGAAAGAAAAGGCTGGCTTCAAAAAGTGTGGGAAATATGGCCGTAAAATGCCATATTCATATTCCCATGCACTTTGTGTTTACTGTCTGGGACCACTCCATCGACAGAAGAATTGTTCTGTTTGCCACATATTCAACCACAGGGATGTGGTTGAACACAAAAACAAATTAATCCTTAAAGAGTTACTGTCTTCCTATTTCACTGAGGCACTTTCTGGAGCTCCATCCTTAGACAAACCAAAAAATAGCAAATCAGAGTCATCAAGCCCTTCCTCTTCTCCCCTTAAAGCTTCTGAAAAGATGAAGAAGAGGCCTATCTCATTCCCAAGTTCATCGGATCGACAATTAAGAAGCTGAGACTTTCAGATCTGACTACTACTTCAGACCCGAAGACCAAGACTTGACACCAGATGGATCTGTCTACTACTTAGGATCCTACTTCGGATAACACTAAGGACTCCTCTGAACTGATGCTTTTGGATCTGACACCAAAATCAGTGGATTTGGCTGCTAATCTACCTGGTTTAACCAGGACACAATATTCATCTTCATTGGACCCAGTTCCATTCAGAGTTCCTTCTCCCTTTCTGGAAATGCCAAAATCACCCTCCATTATGTCCACTAGTTCTTCCAGGAGTTTAACCAAAAAAAATGGAGAAATTTTTGAGAAAAATCCTCTGGTGCAGAGTATACCAACAATTCCCTCGGCTCAGGAGTTCCAAACATCTACTACCTCTCCTTTACATCTTCCTCTGACTTCCTTCGAAGGTTCAGAGTTCTTGGATCTGAACTGCCCAACTCAATCTGCTTCAGATCTGAAGATACCTCTATTCTTTGATCTGATGTTGGCTCTGAGTTTTTTGGTTCAATCAGAGCCGGAGACCTCTCGGAGCTGTAGCTGCCTTGTCTGTTCCAAGGTGTTGGAGTCGACTTCAAAGTTTTTGGAGCCATTTCTGCACCTTGGGACTTCTGATCAGATTAACTCTTCTCCAGCTTCTGCCTGGAGGATTACCCTTGGAGCCTGTGAGCCGTCTCAGATTCAGGGTCCGATCCCTCTCAGGGGAGATCAGCTTTTGAAGTTTTGAAGAAAGCCATGTGTAGTTTGACAGCTCAGATGGTTCCTCCCCCCTTGGATCTTCAGCCCCCAGCATTGTCATCTCTGCGTGCAGAGTCTCAACTTTTTTTCTCCACAAGGACAGTGAGCACCAAAACCCTAGGATTCCAAGCAGGGTGTTCCCACTTCTTCTGATACCTCCCCTAAGCATTCCACTGAGGAGGTCCCTAAGGAGAAGTTGTGCAAGAAGAAGCACTGATTCCCTGGAGGAATCTGTCACTGAAGACGTAGACTTTGATGAGGAAGAAGGATCCCCAAGGTCACCTTCTGAAGTCTCCTTTGGAGACATCCTAGAAGTTCTAAAACAGGAAGGTGACTGGAAGCCCAAAAATTGTTCTTCTGAGGAGTCCATGTACCTGGATGCTTTTGGTACCGGCCTGTTTACGTACTTGGTAACCTCACCCACTGATGAACTCATTGAATTGATCACCCAGTAGGCATGGAAGGCCTCTGACACTGTTGAGCCGATTCCCCAGAGACCAGGCAAAATTATTACTGCTCCTAAACATAAGCAATTTTGGATTAAAGGTGTGCCTGTGGATGCCATGGTCATGGTGGCAGCCATGAAAAAGGTACAAACTGAGGAAAGTTCCTCTATCCGTTCCTCCAACAAGGAGTCTCGGGCAATGAATAGGTTTGGGAAGTGTGTCTATGCATCAGCGACCTTATTCTAATGGTCCCTGAACTATCTGGCACATTTCACTAGGTTACAGATGGCTTTGATTAAAGAGCTGTCAGATACCCTATTTGACTAGGTTACAGAGGGATCTGATTAAAGAGCTGTCAAATACCTTCTCAGGATCCATTTCTGAGGAAGTATAGGCCTCTGTTTCTTCCCAGTTGGCTATGCACCAGTCTATTTCTAACTCTTCCATGAGGCTCATTTCTCATGCAGCGAAAGGAATGAGTAGAGAAGCAGATTCAGGCATTTCCATCAGGAGGCAAACCTGGATGCACTTATGTGACTTAGTGGAGCCTTTCAAGTCTAATTCATCAGTGCTCCTTTCCATGGCACATCCTTATTTGGCCCTAAGGTAGAAGACACATTGTCCAGGTTTGAGAAAGATGGGAAGATCCTGTCTGCCATGAGCATATGTATTTCCACTCAGAGAACCTTTTCCAGGAACCAGCAAAGTGGTGGAAAAATGTTCAGAAAATCCCAAGGGTCTTTTCAAGACACACATGGAAATAGTTCCCCTCGGGGCAGAGGGGACAACTGAAACAGTAGACACCCATCTTGCAACAGAGGAAGCCTACAAAACCAAAGGTACAGAGATGCTTTCTTTGGCAGAACCTTCCAGTGCTCCTGAATAGAGGCCCAATTGCCCTCCTCTGGAGGCAATCTGGGGTTGACTGTCCCTACACCAGAGAGCCTGGCTAGAAATAACATCAGACACCTGGGTGCAGAGGATCATTTCCAGAGGGTATATTTTACCATTTTCCCTGTTCCAGCCAGTCAGAGTGAACAAGCAGCTGTTCAGATACAAAAACTGCTAGAAAAATGAGTATTTCAAGAGGTCCCACCAGACCAGAGAGAATCTGGTACTTACTCAAGATTCTTTTTAGTGCCAAAGAAGGTTTACTGTCAAAATGGTGAAACTGAAAACAGTTTTCAACAAAATTACTGACTTGTTTATCCGACTTTCTTATACCAAATATGTTGGAAATGGTATCCAAAGCAGTCGACATTCAAACACTGGAAATTCCAATGTCAAAAGTCCATGTTACAGTTAACATTTTTGCAGGGGAGCAAGCTTCCCTGTACCCCCACACCTCTTGCATATTATATACACCAACTCCAAGATTGCACTACAGTCAAGAAAACAGAACATTTCCCGATCTGCACTGTACCACAATCTCAATTCAAAATGTCTTCATATTAGTGAATGTGTACTCACTTTTGCTAATATGAAGTCATACATTTTCAGTTCAACATTACAGGCGTTGGTAGAACACACTTTCGACCTACCCATGTGTTTCCTCATTTTGATTGTAAACTGCCAAATAAAATAGGGGGTCCGAGACAAATCTTGGATCTCAGCAACTTGAACAAGTCTAATATGAAGTCATACATTTTCAGTTCAACATTACAGGCGTTGGTAGAACACACTTTCGACCTACCCATGTGTTTCCTCATTTTGATTGTAAACTGCCAAATAAAATAGGGGGTCCGAGACAAATCTTGGATCTCAGCAACTTGAACAAGTCTGCTTGACACAACAAGTTCCGGATGATCTTGGTTCAGTCCATTCTTCAGTTTTTGGAAAAGGATGATTGGATGTGCTCGATAGACCTTCAAGATGCGTATTATCACATAAAGATAAACAACCAATCTAGGAGGTACTTGTGCTTTCACCTGGAAGACTGTCATTATCAATTCAGAATTCTGCCCTTTGGTCTCACCACAGACCCCAGGGTGATTACCAGCAGCTCACTTAAGACAGCATGGATTCCAAGATTCCAGGTGTTTCCATATCGTGACTACTGGCTCATTTCCACCTTGACCAGGCATCAACTATTGAAGGCAAGAGACCTACATTTTCATGATATGTTCACATCTAGGGATAGCCATAAACTACAAGAAATCCTTTCTAGAGCCCACTCAAAGTTTAAACTTCATAGGAGCAATTCTCAACAAAAAATCAACAATAGCCTCACTCTTCCCATTCAAGAGTGGAAACAATCAGATCGCAAGTCATGAAAATAATTTGCAGCAACAAGATCTCAGTACCAGTACCAGTAAGAGTGAAAGGGAAGGTCTACAAGAGGGTAGTGAGACCAGCTATGTTATACGGGTTGGAGACAGTGGCATTGACAAAAAGGCATAAGTCAGAGCTTGACGTGGCAGAGTTGAAGATGTTAAGATTTGCACTGGGTGTGACGAGGATGGATAGGATTAGGAATAAGTATATTAGAGGGTCAGCCCAGGTTGGGAAGGTTTGGAGACAAAGCCAGAGAGGCAAGATTACGTTGGTTTGGACATGTGCTGAGGAGGGATGCAGAGTATATTGGGAAAAAGATGCTAAGGATGAAGCTGCCAGGTGACAGGAAAAGAGGAAGGTCTAAGATATGGTTTATGGATGTGGTGAGAGAGGACATGCAGGTGGTTGGTGTGACAGAGCAAGATGCAGAGGACAGGAAGAAACGGAAGCAGTTGATCTGCTGTGGCGACCTCTAATGGGAGCAGCCGAAAGAAGAAGAACAAGATCTCAGCACAACTGGTTCTTCAGACTCTATTGTCAGTGGTGGAAGCAATAATGCTAGTACCACTGGCCAGATTTCTCAAGAGAATTCTGCAGTGGCTACATTCATTGCAGTGGTTCATCCTTCACCAAGTGATGTTAACTCAGATAAGGATCACCAATATCTGCAAAAAAAGATCTCAGATGGTGGATTCAATCAGATCAGATTCTACAAGGTCATCCATTTATTCTCCCCCAGCCCTAAGGCCACAGTGACCACGGATGCTTCCCAGCTAGGGTGGGTTAGGGGACATTTCGTGGGGAAAAACAGTCCAAGGCACTTTGTTCCCCGGAGAGGCCAGCTTGCATGTCAATGTCCTAAAGATAAGAGCACTGCCCTTAGCATTGCAGGCTTTCCAGGATGCTCTCCCCTTGAGGATGATTGCAGTTCAGACAGACATGTCAGTAGTCTGGTACATCAACAAACAAGGGGGAACCAGATCCTACCCTTTGTATTGAGAAGCTCTCAGAGTGTGGCAATGTGCGATCTTATCCAACCGCTTTCTTATAGCAACGCATACTCCAGGGAAGTCCAGTGTGATAGCAGACAGACTGAGCAGGTGCATTCTTCTACCTCACGAATGGTCGCTCAATCAAAAAGTGACGGAAAGGATATTCCAGCAATAGGGTCAGCCTTGCTGTGATCTTTTCCCCTCTCCCCTAAACAACAAGTGCATCAGCTACTTTGCTTGATCCTCCCCATGTGAGTACTCACCAAGGGATGCTGTCCTTCACAATTGGCCCTCCGGTCTTCTTTATGCCTTTCCCCTGACTCCATTAATCCTGAAATTTCTACAGAAAGTGACCAGGTTAAAAAGCAAAGTAATCCTCATTGCACCGTATTGGCCTTGATAGATTTGGTTCCCCTTCCTTTGGCCTCACGTACTTCAATTGTGGATTCTGGATCCAACTCCAGACCTCCTGTCTCACCCGACAGGCATGATATTCGCCCAGTATAACCAATGTCAAGCTGACTGCCTAGTTTCTTCAATTCCATTACTAGTCAGGCAACCTATGCTCGCCTCTCCAGAATGATTCCTACTTATGTCTTCTCACAGGCCATCTGCACTTAAGCTATATTCCAGTAAGTGGCAAAGATTTGTTCACCGGGCACTTCAAAATAATATTGATTCCTTTTCGGCTCCTATTCATGATATTCTTGTTTTTTGGGCTGAACTTTTCAAAGAAGGGTCAGCTTCTTCGACAATCAAAGTCCAATTAGTAGCAATATCCAATTTTCATGTTGATTTCCAAAGTTCTTCAGTTGCTTCACATAAACTATGCAAAGCCTTTCTGAGAGGAAATCTTCTTTTAAAGCCCACTTTTAAAGATCCTACTCTCCCTTGAGACCTAAATTTGGTGCTGCAGGCTATCTTATATCCACCCTCTGAACCAGCAGCTAAGTGCGATCTTAAGTTCCTTTCTTGGAAAATCATTTTCTTGGTAGCAATAACTTTTACAAGAAGAATTTCAGAGATTCAAGCCCTGTCTTCACAACCACCATATATAATTTTTCACAAAGACAAGAGTATTTCAGCGTACTAATCTATTTTTTTTTTTTTTTTTTTTTACCCAAGGTGATTTCGGAGACAAATATCAATCATTGCATTAATTTACCAGTAGTTTTTCCAAAATTTGAGAACAAAGGTTAATACTTGTTACATTTATTAGATGTTCAGAGACAATTGCAATTTTACTTTCACAGAACCAAGGATTTTGGGAAATCTGACCAATTATTTGTTTCCTTCTCAGATATTAAATTGGGTAAACCAGTCACCAAAGTAACCTTGGCCAGATCGCTCACCAGTTTTATTTCATTTATAACAGATTGGCATTGCCTTACCAAAACGTTTGCTAGCCATTACAACTAGAACAATGGCAACTTCATCTGTCTCTCATGACTTGGGCTACTCCTCATACCCTTGTTACTTATTACAAATAGGGCCTGATCTCCAGAGGTAGAGCATCATTTCGTTCAGTGGTGTTGAGGAACATCCTTCGTTGAGTCCACCCAGGATCTTATGTAGTTGGGGACTGTCTCTTAGGTTGAGGATAGAATGAAAATTGACAACATCAGGTAAAGAAGTTATGTACTCATCATAACGTTCCATCTGTGTTGTCCATTTTCATTCTTCCTCAGTTCCCCACCAACCAGCCCCCTACCCTGAACTCCTAGAAGAGTGGGTGTTCTTAGGTTGACACTTCCCTTGTACTGAGCTTCAGATATAGGCTCTCTGGACCTTTTAGATTTTGTTTCTTACTTCTATTGGCAAATAAGATCTGAGGTACTTAGGAAGGGTGCGTTATGGGTAAGGGAGAAGCTCGAGATTTTTTTGGTTACTATAGGCTATTATAACAGCTGAGTTGGAACCGAGGGATCAGATCCGAACCCATAGATTGAGGAAGAATGAAAATGTACAACACAGATGGAACATTATGGTGAGTACATAACTTATTTTTTTGTTTCATTCATGGATTCCAAACTGAGCCAGCCTGTCTCTAAGTAAACCATTGCATCTTGGATATCAAAGGCTATTTGTTTCTGTTACACACAACATGGGAAAGTATTGCCTTCTTTCTCAAAAGTACACTCCACTCAGGCAGTGGCCACCCTCTGAGGCATTCCACAAGGGTGTAGATGCCAGGTGCATCTTGGAAGCGGCCAACTGGTCTTCTGTGCACTCCTTCACAAGCGCTACATGACTGATGCCTTTTCTGGGTCCAAGACTGCCTTTGTTCTGTCTCTCCTGTCTGGTCTTCTGGACAGGTCATCCTCCCTCTAGGGCAGCCTTCCTCTTTTCTACCTGTCAGCTCTGGGAACCACCTGCATGTTAAGAAGACTGCAACAGTGACTTCAGTCAGGACATGGTAGTGTAAGAACTTATAACAATAGATGTCCTACTCATCACAGTTGCAGTACCCCCCCCCCCCGGCCTTGTTTTTTTTTCCTCTGCTCATACATTTCTCTTTCCCTCTGTTGTAAGCTGCCACCTAATAGACTGCTTTTGAGGGGACTTTACTTACATGTTTCAGCTACACCTCTCCTAACTGACTACTTTCTTCTCTCAGTAATCTTCAGGCTGCTGGCTTGGAGATAGTCTAAGGAACTCATGCATATGTGCACCTGTATACCCTGAAGCAAACAAGCTGAGGCCACTTGTCAGGTGTACACCCTCAGGAATTTAAAGCTTTTGTACCCCAGCCAGATGTCAGTGGACAAAAGCCCATATGTTAGAAATACTGCAACACTGATCAGTAGGACAGTTATTGTCATGGTAAGTTGTTGCACAACTGTACTATGTGCAGACAGCATATCTCATGGTGGCTGACTTCTCAGCTGACCACGCTGGGACATCCTTTTGTGATTCCTTCATTAAGGGCCACAGTGATTACAGGTGCCTCAACTCTGGAGTGGGGTTGGGGGCATTTTGATGGGAGAATGAGCCAAGGTACCTGGTCTTAGACTAAGGCCAGCCTTCGAATCAGTATCCTGGAGATGCAGGCAGTCCTCATTGCATTGCAAGACTTTCAGGATTTCCTCCTCAGGGGTTTGATAGAGGTATAAACAAACAATATGTCTGTACCCTGGTACATCAACAAGCAAAGCAGAACCCAGTCATATCCCTTATGTTGACTGCCACAAGAGTGTGGCAGTGGGCAATGTCTTCCGGCACTTTCTTTATGCAAAGCATAACACATAAAGCACAAGTGCAGTAGCCTAGTGGACAAGCTGAGCAGGTCAAGTCTTCTGCTGCACACGTGGACCCACCATTCATCACTGGTGTTGAAGACCTTTAGCTACTGCGGCCTGCCCTGCTGTATGTTGCAGTTCTGTCCAATACCAAATGTAGAAGCTTCTTTAACTTGATCCTTCAGGAGGGTAAGACCCTGAGGGACACTCTAATCCATACTTAACCCGCAGGACTCCTGTACACTTAGCTCAACCCCCTCCCCCATATTAAAGTTTCTACATAGTGTGATCGGGTGCAAGGCAGAAGTTATCCTCATTGTCCCCTTTTTGCCTTGACAAGTTTGGTTTCCCCTTTCTTTGACCTCTTTTAGTGTACCCACCTTGGGTTCTGGATCCCCTTCTGGATCTGGTCTCTCACCACACAAACAAACCTCACCTGGACATCAAGTCCCTCAGTCTGAATGTTTGGGTTCTCCATTTCCAGTGATGGCCAGACATCCCAGGTTTTCTTCCAGAGTAGTGCAGATTCTCACTTCCTCCCAGAAACCCAATACTAAAAAGACCTGTACAATTAATTGGAAGATGTTCACAGTGTGCGCTAGTTTTAAGATTCTAGATACCTTTGAATATCCTTTTACCATCAATATTTGATGTCTTGGTAGGTCTCTTCCATTTGTGGACTAGTTATTCTATGATTAAAATGCAATTATTTGCAATTTGTAGGTTTCATGTAGGAAACCAACATGCTTCCATTGCTTTCCTTAGATTTTGGAAAGTTCTCTTAAGAGGTACTTTCCAGTTGCGATACCTGTTGAAGGACTGTGGGTTCTTGGGATATCACTGACCTGTTGCAGAGTCTTATCAAAGCTCTGTCTGAGCCTGCAGCTTCAGCAGATTTGAAATTCCTTTCTTAGAAGATTTTGTTTTTGGCGACTGCTTTGTCAGGTAGGAGGATTTCAGAGTTAAAGACCTTATAATGCAGACCTCCATATTTAATTTTTGTTTGTAAGGATAGTTTCCCTCAGGACTAATCCAATCTTCAGTCCCAATGTGGCTTCTGAGACTAACTTAAACTAGTCTGTACACCTCTCGATGATTGCAAATTTTTAAAATAAAGGTGAATACCTTCTCGACTCCTTAAATGTTCGCCATCAGCTTCAGTTTTATTTGCACTATACAAAGTACCTTAGGAGTGACCACTCATTTTATTTGTTTTTCTAAGGCAAAGTTAAGTTGCAGTGTGTCTAAAGTCACTCTGTCCAGGTGGCTTTCTAATTGCATTACTTTTGTTTACAGGGCTAAGTAATTGTCACTGCAAAACATATTCTGCCAGAGCAATTGCTTCTTTCCCCACTTTAATTTTCTTTGATGAGATTTGTGCAGGCAGAGACATAGTCACCAGTTTGTATGTTTGTCTGACATTATAAGCTTAATCTGCAGTCCAGGTTTAGAGCTACTTTAGGCTCTCCCATTCTCCGGAATATTCTTCCATAGTGTATTCCATAGGATCACAGGAGATTACTAGGCCATCATCCCAGAGGTCATTTTAAGCGTAGCCATTTCAACTCAGTGTAATATTGTAGAGGTAGTAGTCAATACACAAGATTGCATTTACTGATGACTGCCCATGGTTATTCTAGCTTGAGGAATCTGTCTCATTGGTTGAGCTGGACAGAAAAGAACATCAGATCTGAAAGTTGTGTACTTACCATATTGATCTGTGTTGTCTTCTTCCATCTGTCTCAACATGTACACCTACCATATCCCGTCCAAATTTGTTATTTTTTTGTATGTCTTTTCCTGGACCATAGTTGACCTCACCAGTCCCTTTTTTGGCTGCTTTATGTGGTTACAGTACTGTCTTGTAGGTAGAAGCAACTCTTATTTAGAATTGTTAGTCATATTTGGTGGCAAACATGATCTGAGGGCAATAAGACTAACAGTGGATTGTGGGAGAGAGGAGGAGCTTGAGACTTAAAGAGAGTTTTTTTTTGCCAGCCTCAGGTCCATTAAGATCCAGTATACCCATTGGATGAGCTGGCTGGAAGAAAATGTTAAGAATCTATCATTATGGTAAGTATATAACTCATTTTTCATCACCTGGGCAGGAAGCAGTTGAGATAAAAACTCCTTCTCACCCTGCATCAACTTTGGATTTACCTGAAACAGTAAATGAGTTTAGAAAAATGGATCAGTTCATCTGCTTCACTTCAATTGAATTTGTTTTTTAATCTGGGTGACCTTTTGGTGAGTACTGAGGTCAAAAGCTCACTCTACTTGGAAGTGGCTTCCTCCAGTGCATGCTTTAAGAATTTCTCTTCCATACCCATCAGTTTAGTGGTAAGTTAGTCTTTGAAACAGCAATATGTCTTGATGATATACATCATTTTTGACTACAGGAGTCAGATGACTTTTGGTGCTGCAAATATCTTATGACTTTGCCTTCTATACTTTGTCCTTGGGTAGTCCTCTGGCTCCTTCTGTCATCTTTTGTTTCACACCAAATGAGGATCTACACGGGAGGGTCTTTAGCATTTGTTATTAGAGCTGTGATGCTCAACTTTCTTGCTGTAGAAGATTTCAGTCAGACTCCTGTTTTCACTGCATCTTTATTGGTTTCTCAGTCAGCTTGTTCAGACTTTTCGACAGGTAAATTCCCCTTTAAGGACTTGTTTTTCATTTTTCACAGAAAGTTATTGTATTTGCTGTGTCTAAGAGAAAAGGAACACATATGTGTGGAAGGCAAATTCCTTATAAAGATTACCACACAGCTTCCTTGTTATGTTTAAGGGAGTTGTGCAGAGTAACATTTTACAGTATTTGAATATCTTTCACACATAAAGCAATTAGAAGTAGGCTCAGCTCCCTTAGCATTTATCTTGAAAATCAGTGGCTTAAGGCCCTTATAAAATCAGCTATGGACTCCAGTGTTGGTACCTCATATGCCTCCCCATCCAGCTCTGAAGAAAAGGAACACAGAGAGGTGACTAAAGTGGTTTCTCCTTCAACTTCTGTCTCTCCTCTGGCTCTCAGTAGATTATCCTGCTATGGCCCTTTTTTGAGTCCTTGGATTGTCTTTTCTCTTCCTTTCCTATCCCTCTGCCGCTCCTCTGAGAGTTGATGTCAAACTCTTCAAAAGTGCTGATGAGGGAAAAGGTGCTGGCATCTCATACTAAGGAGTCTGTTTCCAATGCAGTTTGTACTCTGACTGTAGACACTTAAATAAACTTAAAAAAACAAAGAACGTTTCTCGTCCTTCACCCCCATCTTTTAGGAAGTCTAAAGAGGAATGGTATTACTTTGCTAAAGGTCTTTTAAAGACATTTCATTCCTTTTGGTCTGCCTCAGCTTCTCTTTCACAGAAAAGACAAAGGTCTACATCAACTTGTTGTAGTGAAACCAAGTCTGACACTGGAGAGACTGGTTGGGATTATACCTTCCAGGTGTCTTCCCCTAATTCTTTAGAGACAGAGTCTGAAGAAAATATTTCTTGTAAAACTACAGGTTTATAACATCTGTGTGTATTTCACTCCTGTGCCTCTAAGATGACGTAGGCTTTATTTCTAGACCTGTAATGGTGGTGGCAAAGATCTTGAATCACAGCCTGTTGCCTAAACCACAGGTGGTAGCTGTGGTTCAGAGCACTACACTTAACAAGACTTAGAGCTTTCATTACTAAAAACATCAAATAAAAAATTTTGAGGATTCAGATCTTTCAAACCTGTGCCAGCTTAATTTGTGTAGATGAGCACTTTCATCAGATGGACTTCATCAGATCTAAATATTCAGGTTATGAGTCTCAGATATATACAGTTTGTAGTTTACCCCCAGCCCAACCCCCCCCCCCACAACCCCTTGGGAGGGGCTGGTAAAAGGCATCACAGTAGCCAGTCATGGAAAGGGGGTGAGGCTCAACCCTCATAAGTAGCCAATCAGTAATTGGGCATAGACTGATAAAGGATAGAATGGCAGGATCATCCTCATTTGTCTAACTGGATAAGTGGAGGAGCTAAGCCAGTCAGTAATTGGGCCCAGTCTGATCAGGATTAGGGTGATAGAATAATCCTTATTTGCCTAAGTAAATTGCATAGATGGCGAGAGGATGAGAAAGTGGAATCTCCCAATCTCCAATGTACAAGAAGATCTTCAATAGTCATTGATAGTTTGAGACCAAAATTGTAAATCCTTTTTGCATATTGTAGCTGCAGTGCCACAGTGTCTTATTGGGGAAAAAAATGACAAAACAAAATATTCTGCATCAGTATAACCATTTAATTATCTCTGTGGAGCCCACAGGAAATGTACAACACAGCATTAAGAGGTCATGGAGTTCTAATGAAATGTGTAGCCCAAATTTAAAAAATGCAGTTGTGTAGGCAGTCAGTGACAGGCAGCTACAGGTTATGATTCAAGACTTTTACCACCACCATTAGAGGTCTGGGAATAAAGCCTCGCAACTATCTTAGAAACATGAGGTTGGAACTCACATGGAAGTTGTACACTCTTTGGAGCTTATATGGTTATTCCTGTTGGACAACACCATAAGCTGGGACAGAGGTTAGGTGTATACAGGAGTTATTCAAGATGGTTGCCTTTGCAAGCTGAAGATAATGTTACTTCAGAAACTCCTGTAGAAGAATTTTCATTTTCTAGCACTACTAGAAAAAGAGCTTTTGGAACCCCCACCTCAAAAAAAAAAAAAAAAAAAAAAAAAAGATGACCTCTTGCAAGTAGAGATGCCCTAAGCCTGTATCCATTTGTCATGTAGTAGGGGCTTTGGAGGATGCCTTTAATGCAGCATGTACTTCACCTGCCAGTCAACCCCCTGCAGCTAAAAAGACAGACTTTATAAAGTGACACAGACCTATAAGTCCCTTTTTTGCAATCCTGTGGCTTATCCATTTGTGATTAGTTTAGGCAAGGACATTTGTTCCAAGCATCTTACTGCCTTCAGAAAAGGATGGGAAAGCCTTTTATGGTTTTAGGGAGAATGCCTGTACTATGTTTACCTTTGTTCTTAGAACTAACAGCATCCTTTGCTGAGGTGAATAAGACCCTTGGTGACAAACCTTCTTCAGAAATTAAACCCCCTCTCCTCAGTATGAGCTCATGTTTTACTCTGGTTACTAAATGTTTGTTTAAATAATGTTGTGATGCTGCTAATGCTGTATCCAGAGCAGCTGTAACTGGGTCACTTATGCTTAGATGTGCATGGTTTAATCTGAGGATGTGAAGATACAAATTCTAAATGCTCCACTGGACAATGAAGTACTGTTTGGTGCTACTTTAGCTGAAGTTTTGAAAAAAAAATGATGAGTGCAGTCAAACAGAATTACCTGTCCAGTACAGGGCCTTCTACAAAAATCGTATAAACAGCAAAAGTCAGAGAAACAGTCAAATATCAAAGGCAAGGCAGTTCTAAGAGGACAATGTTTCCCTATCACCCCCTCCCCCCACTATAGATTCAAGTTGCAACAGACTGTTGGATACTGGAAATGATCCAGAATGAATACACATTTTGTTGTAACCTCTTACCCCCAAACTCAGGGGGTCTTCAACACCCAGAAAATCAAGTCTTATTTCTTTTCTTCCATCATCTGTCCCATAATCTTACAGAGAGAAAAAGGATTTTATTCAAAAATTTTCCTAGTGCCCAAAAATGGAAGGAACTTAGCACCATGTACTGGACCTGTCTTTCTTAAAACTGTTCATAAAAGTTCCAGCATTTAGTATGCTCACCCTCTAGTCTTCTTTTCCCTTGATTTCCCCTTTGTGTTTTTTTTTTGTGATTGTGGACTTAAAAGATGCCTGTCACCACATACCTCTTCATAGAAACTTCAAGCATTTTTTAAGTCTTTCATTTTCTGATTCATACTTCCAGTTCCATTCTTTACCCTTTGGTGTTTCCATAGCTCCAGTGCTATTCACAAAGTATGTAGCACAAATAATTATTTTTTCAGACTTCAAGGCATTCACATTTTTCCATATTTTTCTCAAAACTGTCAAGGATCTTTGATATTTTCAAATCTGTTTCAAAACTTGGGTTTTCATTTCAGTTTGGAGTAGTCATTACTTATTTGCCTCACAGAATAACATTTTGGGTTGCCTGCCAGCCTCATCTATAATGATAGCTTATCCTCCTCTAGAAAATATTTATTTACAGCTAGTTTCTGCAATTTTCTCATCATGCAATATTTTCTCCAGGGGAGTATTATTTGGGGATTTTGAGATAACTGGCTTTCACTATCCTGGTGATTCCTCTCACTCAATGACATGAGGGAAATAGAATGGTTTCTGAAATCAGTATAAATTCAGCATTAACATCCTCTATCTTTCCAAATCTCAGTATTGTTCTTTGTCAAGAAAGAGTTGTTTTGATGGGCAGACTAAATCTTACTGAATTCAGGTCTTCAATTTCACCTTTAACCACAGCTCAGTCTGTAACCATGAATGCTTCAGACTTAGGGGGTGGTATCCAAGGGTATCTAAGTACTTGGACTTTGAAACTTCCATTGTCAGCAAAAACACATAAATACTAAATAAATGATGTTCCAAATAAATGCATTAAAAGACCCTAAACCATTTATCGACCACTGGATGGTTTCAGGTAATCCCAGGCAACACTACTTTGATGTGGTATATAAGCAAACAAGAGGAATCAGGTTCTACCCCTTATGCAGACTAGCCATGATAGCCTAGCAACTTTCACCTAAGCACAGCTTATCCTTTCAGGATTGTTACATTCTGTCAAAGCAGAACACCATATCCAACGCATTTAGCAGGTCCAGAACAGAACTTATGAATGGAAACTACACAACAGTATATTCTAGAATACAGTCCACTTGTGGGGAATTCCCCAAATAAATTGCCTTCATTCACAAGACAACTGAAGATATCCTGCCCCAGAACACCTTGCAAAAAGGCATGGTATACAGGTGCCGCCTTATTCCCATAGATGGGAATATTCCCTTATGCCTTTCTCCCCTTTCCTCTGATAACCAGATTTTTTTTAAAGATCCAAAAGGACTCTCCAGAGATCTTTTTCCTAACTCCCTTTTGGCCCAGACAACATTGCTTCTCTCTTCTCATGAAGAAGGTCATCACACAGGATGAGGGATCCTGATCCACCCTATCCTGGCTGCAGGACAAACATCTGGCTGCTTGGACAATAGAATTTTGATCCTATTAAGTCACCTTTTCTCTGGTAACATGCAGCAGCTGTTAAAAGAGGCTAGAGAACCTGTCACTAGAAAATGGAAGATAGTTTCTTGTTGCTGCCACAAGAATCAGTTTCTAAATAAGACGGACATCCATCTGGTTCTGCATCATCTATATGGATTTATTAATTAAATTCTTTCTAACTCTTCAGGAAAAATTCTTTCAGACATTTCTGTTTGTCTGCTTTTATGTCCTTCCTTTCTTTCTTATTGCAAGTTAAACATTTTCTGATAGGGGATTTGCATTTATGACACTGTGAAACAAGTAGTTCCTCACTGGAAATATTAACTATCTTTTAGAAAAGCTGACTTTGCCACCCTTTGTGCCAGTCATCAGGCTGAATTGAAATTCAAACACTGGAAAGCTATTCAAATTACTGCTCTAACACTGGCTAGGCAAGTATCTGAGTTGCAGGCTGAGATGGTGAACCAGCCCTTTCTCGTATTTCATAGAGACAGGCTAACTTTAAGGCCTAATCCTTTCTTTATGCCAAAACTTGCATCAAAATTTACTCTGAACCATTGCTCTCCTATTCTGGAGTTATTTCTTGAACCTTGTGACATCCACTGTCTGGGCCAGTAATCAGAGAGACTGAATCATCACCGCTGACACTGGAGAGGGATTTTCATTTGGAACATAAATGGATACACCCAGTATTTTCAGATGCAGCTCTTTGCATCAGGTACAATTCCTCATAAGAGCACACAAGAAACGCACTCAACCTGGGGTCTGGGTTTCTGTTTCTCCCCATGTCCCCAGTAAGGCTCCCCGTTGATGCAGCTGCAGGGTTAAGTTCTCAGCCAAGTGCCCAAGCCAAGTTCTCCACCACTCTGTGAAACCAGTGCTTCATGTCCCTGCTCCAAGTAGCTGATACACACAGTCTTTTGAGATTTGATTTGCAAACACACACACACACCTAGGAAAGGCTGGCACAGATTTACTAGTAATGCCCCCTTCTGCCCAGGCTATAAGGTAGTTACTGCCACCAGACACTCCCAAGCCAGCTACTCTAAGGCTGTTACAAGGGTACTCAATTATAGTGAGTGAAATTAATATTAATATGAATGGTAGTTTGACCAGTGCCATAAGACTTTCAGGAGTGGCCGCAGAGTCACCAAATAGATACAAGTACTCTTAAAGGTTAAAATATTCTCTAAAGGAGCAACCACAATGAAAAGTTTAAATATATTTAATAATAAATAATAAAAGAGCATGAAAATACTAAATATTTATTTGCTATAAACACCAGAGTTCAACCACAGGGAATATTAAAATAACACAGATGAATAGATTAACACAGATACAGAAAAACAGTACTTAACTAATCTCACTATATTTTCCAGACTAATCTAAAGAGTTACTATTTCCCTGGTCAGTTACTAGTGCAAGGCAAGATGAAGTAGGTGAGCGATCCTTCTATGTCAGGTTTCTAAAACAGAGTGCCATGAGACTTAAGTCTCAACTAGTATTGAAACATTGTTTTTGTCCTAGATTACAGAATGACATCGTATACATCTGGTCATCTGATTTCTGGTTCCCATGCAACCCCACTGCTAGAACCTGCCAGGATTTAGCACATAGGTGTCATTGATACACACACATAGAGCCTTACCAAGATCTGCTGCAGCTCCTAAAAGTCATAAAACCAGAAAACACTTCCACTCTTATAACATGAGCTAATATACCATACTTCTTACAGATATTGTGTCTCTGGCTTCATTCAAAACTGTGAGATAACATCTTTATGGCCTAGGCAGAGTAATTTAATTTCTTACTATTTCCCAAAGTTAGCTGGAACTGAGCTTAACCTCTTCTCTTCCAGTATCCTCTGTTAACATATTTATTTAATTCAGTTACAATAGTCAAAACCCACTGTTGGTACATTTTTAACACAAGCAGCTTTACGAATACATTTTTCAACATAAGGATCTGTACAAATCAGTTTGATATATGAATGACATATAAGTCTTTCCAAAATTCCAGCTAGCTGTTCTGGCACATTACACATCTACTGTCCTACTTCTGCTGGCATAGCTGGCGATACCTCACATCATCACAAACCTAAAAACAATGGAAAGAGAATCCTGAATGCTGTAGACAGATGGCTCAGATGCTATTTAAGACTTTAGGGATTCTGATAAGAAGATCATTTATTTTGATGGGAAGTAAAAGGAACAAATGTTAAAAGAGTTTGTTAGTCATTTAATTTTTTGTTAACTCTCTTCATGGTAAGTTCTACCTTAAAAAGTTAAAGCTCATTCTTCCAAAGTTATGGGTACTTCTAAGGCCTTTTGGAAAGGGGTGGACCCTAGATCTATTCTAGAGGCAGCTACATGGACATCTGTACATACTTTCAGAAAACACTACAAGAGTGACTCTCTTTCCAGAGCCTGAGCAAGATTTGCCAGATAGGTTCTCCAGAGACTTCTGAAGTCTGATCCCTCAATCCTCCTCCCTCGCTGTCTAGGCTTTGGCAATTGTTCCATATAGCTACATGCTAGTGCAACAGTGATTTCATAATGAGCATAGTGCCGTTGTACAAGTAATTCTTAACATAACAGTAAATGTTGGAATAGATCACTGTTGCAGTATTGCAACCTTCTGTCCCTTCACCTTCCTTATTTTTTGTTTCTTTTCATTTTGGGATATAATTTTGGCCATGGAGGGGTTTCCTTTTTCCCCCTTTCACTGTTCTAGAACATAAATATCAAGATAGGTAATTATATCTCAGCCTCCCTTTTTTAGAGAGGCAAGAAAGCTCTAAATTTTGGCACCTGTACATCTGATTTTATAAACTCTTGCCCTCTAGCTTCCTCAGTCATGCAATGCATGCGGAAGGCACCCAAAAGCTTTCACATACTGACCAGACATCCACTCCTTTTGAGGATATGTCTCATATAGCTGTATGCTGCCACAACAGTAATCTAGTCAAACATTAGTTGCTATTGTAAGTTTTACTTGCACAACTGTACTTTATTTTTATAGCAGATGGTGTATGAAGGAACCTTCGTTTTTGGGTCAGGAATAAAAAAACTCCTCCATCCAATATTTGCTGCTGGAGATCCTTGTAAGATGGCCATGTTTATACCTATATAGTATTTGCCATCAGTTTGTATATCAATTTTCTGATTTATTTCTTCATTTAAAGGAAGATGTTATAGTGGCTAAGGAGGCAAACTGCTGTGCTTTATGGTTAGTTGCACTTAAGAAGATCTGTGTGTGATGTCATTGCATATATTGGTGCTGAGCATATGATCTTTGAAATAATGGATGAATTCCATTTGATGGAACCCATGAACAAAACCAGGAACTTTTATTGTCTTTTCATTGAGTAGTTGATAGTATAAGAATACATTTGTTTATTTTGTTAGTTTTCTTACTGGTTGCACTCTTTTTTTTTTTTTTCGAGTTGACTCTGATCATTCTGCATGAAAAAATTGTTAAAAATAATCTTTCATTTCCATAAGTGCAGTATAAAACATTTCATGAAGTACTTTTATTAAAGCCAGAACACAGCCTGTTTAAAAAAAGAAAACCCCATATTCTAATTTTGAGCATTTGCAAGTCACTAACAGTCTCTTTAGAATTTTATGAGGTGCTACCCTGTATACTACCTGAACTGCATTCTTACTGTAGAAAATGTGCTTCATTGCTTTCAGCATTATTTGTACATGACCTTCTGGCAGCCATTCTGTTTTCTTTCCCTAGTTTTCATTAAACACATATCCACACTACCTATTTTCATCTCTAACTTCCCTTTCCAACTACTGAAATAATGACAACAGAAGTCCATGTCATGGGCAAAATCCCCATAATAAGAGCTCCATCATTCTGGAAATCTTTAGCTAGCCATCAGTTACCTGGAGAACCTGCGCAGTCAATGTAGGATATGCTCAGAGGCTTTTTAGACAAAATAAATAAAAATTCAGTTAACTGGATTATCAGCCCAGCTAGAGTACAAAATATTCTTGACCACATACTTAAAAGTGTAGGCATCATCCTGAACAACTTCCCTAATAACTCCCTCGCTAAGTCAGACCATAAGCTAACTAACCTTTTCCATCAAGCTGTATAAACCCCCTGAAACAAATGTATCAGAATTCAAACACTTCAAGCTTGCAAATATCCTCAAATTCTATGATGAAGTCTCAGTATTTGTTATACCACCACCACCACCCCAGACTTTGCCTCAGCATGCAGATTTGAAAAGGATTATATAAGTAGATGTATAACATCATCAGTCCCATCCAAATCCAAGTATAATGAGCAAAATATAAAAGCAAACTTCTCCATGTGGTCCATCAGCATAAATAAAATCTACCATAAAAGGAAAAAGCTCAGAATATGCAGCAGATGTATGCACTTCTAACTTAAATATTAAGTTGATTAAGATTAAAAAAAAAACTATTAGATCTACTAAGGCCAAATCAATTCAGGTTAACATCTGAAACCAAAAACAATTACAAATCTTTCCTTAGTTATGTTACAAAACTAAGAGGCAACATTCAACAATGGAACACATACTGAATAACAAAGCCTACACAGGCCTGGTCAACATTGCTAGTATTGTAGCAAATAAACTTAGTGCAAATTTCAACCATGAAACAACTATCCAAAGCCCCTATGATCCATGTAGATCTGAAGTTACCCTTCATTGGTAAAGAATGTACTAAAAGTGCTGGCCAAGACTAAAAAGACATACTGCATGGGACCAAGTAACATACCAGGCTGTTTGATAAATAGTACTAAATTTGCTCTGTGGAACCCTCTACATGATCTATATTAAATGTGTTCCTTGAGTTCAGGCTCAGTCCTGAAAGTATAGCCTTACAGCACTGGAGATCATCATCATAATTATCAACCTCCTTTTTTCCCATTTTTATACATGGGGCTAAGGATGTTGCATCAGCTTTTTCTGAAATTACCAATAATGGCAAAGACCTCAGTTATTAAAATGAACATACTTCCCAGAATATTATATATCTTTAGAGCTACTCAAGTTCAAACTTCTAGGAAATTCTTCAAACAACTTCATACGGAATTAGGTAGATTTGTATGGGAACCTAGAAAAGTTAGGATATCTTATGATAAACTGATGACTCCGGAAAACAGGGGTGGGTTAGAGCTACCGAATTTTTAAACATATTATTTAATAATAAATGCTAATAGAATTCTAAGAGTAGTTAACTTTGATAGGTCCAATTCCAAGTGGGCACGTAAGTGGTTGATTCTGAATCATAAACATGTTGCTGGACTGGGCATTAATTGTAAGGCATTACCTTTTTTAAATAAAGATACCCTTAACATGTACGCTCTGATGGAACATATCAGAATATATAGAATATCAGTACAAAGTCTAACTCACTAAATTTCTTACAATATATGATGATTTTTCAACCATTTCATAAGAACCCGAATTTGAAAATTGGTAATCACTTGATAGATCTTAAGAAATTCCCACTTATAAGTGACTTAACCATACTTGATTTATATTCCTTTCTCGGTATCTCAATACATGACATGCTAAGAGAGATGAATCTCCCTAACTCGTATTTAATTATAATGAGACAGTTGAAGGACTTATCAATAAGCTATTTTAGTAATAGAAATTTTAAAATTAAAGAAGAAGATTTAAACAATTGCCTAAATTTATGGCAAACTCTAACACAGGACTGTAAATATATAACAGCCTCATATAGTTTGATGAAAGATGTGAAATACAATAAGCAAATACTTTTATCCAAATACTGGAAGGAGAAACTGTTAACGATTGAAGATAGTAAAATAGTGAGAGCAATTAACTTAACCTTAAAATCAGTGTCCCTTCAAAAGTTATTATTTACTCAGTTGATGATATTTAATAATGCGTATTACACGCGTCTCACTCTACATAAATTTAACTCAAAAAATTCACCTAAATGCCCATATTAATAAGATCAAACGGCTGACCTTTTACACATGTTCTGGAGTTGTAAATGTATTTTTAAACTCTGGAATTCTTTGAAATTCCAACTACAAAAAATGGGATATCAACAGTCTACACTTTCTTGGGAGTTTATGATTCTGCATATTCCGCCAATTAATTTGGATAGATCCCAAAGGATTATACTCGTAAATATTTTTTTGTTAATGAAGCTGTACATAGCTACAAATTGGTTGAATCCATCCCAGACTTCATGGGAAAACTTTAAGAGTGTAGCGATAAAACATATCTTAGCACACAAATTACTAATTAATGATCATAAGAAAAGTGTAAATAATACAAAAATATGGGAGCAAATCTTTAACATTGTCTTAGCTTAAGGTTCCAATCCACTTTTCTCCAGGAAGTACAGACTAATTATGGAGTTTACTATAGATAAGCCTTATATTGATACTAGATTTTTATTTTCTTTTTCTGTAATACCTATTTAGAAGTATATATTTATGTATAATGACTCTATGTAACTGTTGGAAGCATTCATGTATATATTGTAAATATGTTGTAGCATTGTATTAACATTTGGAAAAGAATAAAGAATTATTATTGAAAAAAAAAAGAAAACAGCCTTAAATTAAATGCAAAAAAAAAAAAAAGCATTGTCACATTTGGCAGACAAACCATTACACCAGCATATAGCACTGAGAAAACCTGAACTCAAATTGAAAATGTAGTTAAACATATGGGGGTGTGGATTTATGTTTCCCTCTCCTTTTAATTCCCATGTAGCAACAGTTACCAAGAAATCCTTCTACTTAGTCCAGCTGATTGCCAAGGGGAAATTACTCAGATCAAAAGAGGTTATTATCACTTTGTGAAAGGAGCTATCAAACCAATTATAAAATACAGTATCCCATTTGGGATGTACCTCACCAGACACTAGAAACACTGTCTCTCTCTTCTGTGTCTTTAGGTTTCTCAGATGAGACATATGCATTGCCTTCTGAGCAATCAAGGACCCAGTAGTTCAGGATCTCTTGTACTTTATAAATCAGACAGTTCGCAAACCCAAACAAGAGATCTAAACCTGCTTCAAAAGATTAATAAAACAGTGTGGAGAGAGAGAGATTCATTACTCAGCGCCTGCCTCACCTGTAGAATAGACTCCCTCTGCAGATAAAACCAAATTATCTTTCTTCAAATGGGACTTAGATAACTAGATGGATATTCATAAATTCACCTCAGCTGCGACTGTCTTAGTCTTCCTTGAGAAGGGTGGTACAGTCTAATGTGGTAACTGGTAAAGTGTAATGGTCGCAAGACTCTGTCGCAGAACTTCAACTGAATGTATTGTAGAAACATGTGGCTTTTAGTAGTTACTTGTTCTATATGGTTGTTATCATCTGACAGTTATCTTTCTGTTCCAGCACCATCCGGCTTTCAGTCTTTCACCTCTACTTTATTAGTTAACATTAATCCCATTTCTACCTCTATCTGAAGCACACTTCTATCAATATTACTACCATCCTAGCTTTGTGCTTTGCTGCCGCCAGTTTGTAAATCATCAACCACAGCTTCACCCTGCCTAATATTGTTTGATACAGAGTTCTGCCATATATTTTACATCTACATCTGTGACGGAATGTTTCAGGAGCCAAATGCTGAACACTCAGTACAACCTCTTCCTGTTGTACATCATGTTGTTGTTTTCTACATCTTCTAATACCTAGCTTGAAATGGATGCCAGGTGATTCTGCTTTTGATACTCAGCAGATAACAGAGTTTGTCAGTCACATGGCACTAGTACCAGAGTACTGTAAATGACATCCGTAATACCTGAAAATATACAAATGTTAATTTCCAAGCATATTCCATGCCCATTCTCAAAGCAAACAGTACAGAAAGTGCTTCGCACATTGAGGGTCATAAATTGGCAATATTTTAAAACAGTGCATCTCTTCAGACACATCTATACCGGCTGCAAAACAATCTTCCCAGTCTGGTTATAAGGCATTCCAAATAGAAGGTAATTATATCACAAAATCAAAGAAGTTAAAAACTTGGAAAAGGTTAACATAACACAATCAGAAAATGAACTGTTTAACTTAAGAAAAGTAATAGATGAGAAAAGGCAATAAAAAGAAATATATGTGCAACCCACATATTCATTACATCATTGTTATTGTAAAATATGTTAAGTATACACAACAGATGGGACTATAATGCTGTTTATCCAGCATAAAATAAGAAAATTCAATCAGTTTTGTAAAAGATGATCAGTTCACCATTTCAACCAGCATGTTCTTAACATTCATAGAGCAATACAGAGTACAAAAAAAATGTATTGCGTCACCTACCACTGACAGAAAATGACACACTAACATTTATTTCTGTTTCCTTTTCTTTTTTTGCTTACCGTGGTAAGGCATTGATGTTATTGGACCATTTTCAGAACCTTTCTGCATATTTTTCAAATACAGAAAGAGATCTAGTAAAAGTAATAAAAGCAAGTATTTTATTATTCATCCAGATATTTACAAAAAAAAAAAAACCTCCTATGATCTAATAAATTATGAAAAAACAATAAGTGCATTATTAGTTACAATGGAATATAGTATCATATATTATAGCAATAACCCACGCCTGGGTGTGGGTAATGCTGGATTTACCCATGGTTGGTGTGGTTTGGTCCCGAGGGACCAAACAAAGCCAACCATGAGTAAATCCAGCATTACCTACACCCAGAAGTGGGTTATTGCTATTATACAATGACATTATTTAAGAAAAAAAAAATTACTTTTCTTAAATAATGGCATTGTATAATGCCTCCTTGCTGCCCTTCCGCAGCTGTCTGGTATTCCTCGGCAGTTCTGATGTACTGCGCATGCGTATGCCTACGCAGTACATCAGAGCTGTGGGCAAAAGCAACCGAGAAAGCAAGATCTCCATTGCTTTTTACTGTTTCGCTATGTTAAATGGGTTTAACATAGAGAGACAGCTTTAAAAAAAAGCAACGGAGAATCTCCGTTGCTTATTTTAAAGCTGTCTCGCTATGTTAAACCCATTCAACATAGCGAGACAGCTTTAAAAAAAGGCAACGGAGAAAGCAAGATCTTCGTTGCTATTTACACACTGTGTCGCTATGTTAAAGGATTTTAACATAGCGAGACAGCTTTAAAAAAAGCAACGGAGATCTCTGTTGCTTTTTTTAAACCTGTGTCGCTATGCTAAACTCCTTTAACATAGCGAGACAGTGTTTTAAAAAAGACTTATACTAATGGAAAAAGTCCGGGCGACCGGACCTTTTTCCATTAGTATAAGTCGATTTACAACGTGCACGCTGGCCAATCAGCGTGCACGTTTTGGAATATTAATGGGAGGGTCATGGTATAATAAAAGGTGATTATAATACACTGGTAAGAATTATAAGTGGGTACACATATGTAGTACAGGCTTTCTGTATTTACATTGATGTTGTAAATTTTAACTACAGAAGATGGCATCTGAACCTATTGGTGGTCAGCAAGAATTCAGCGGAATCAAGCTGGGAGAAGAAGGTATTTTAGAGATGTTACTGGCTTTTAAGAGAGAGGGAAAGCCAAGTGGTTTAAAAAAAGAGGATGGAAAAGAAGGTAGGGGGAAAAGACAAATAAGTGATGGGGAATGAAGTGGAGAAAGGTGGGAGGTTAAGGGGGAGTAAGAAATTTCCAAGAAGAAAATTTACAGTTTCCGGTTTATGCTGAAAGACAGCTGGAAGTAAAGAAAGATAGAGACATAAGGTTGAATGGTTTTGCAAAAGGCATTTGCACATGGCAGTTTCTCTGCGATGCTCTTTTAGTGTGATTCTGAATTTTGAGGTAAGCACTAGTGTTTTTGACTGACACAAGTAAGGCTTCATCTAGTTAAGGAAATTGGGTGTAATAAGTGATAAGTCCTGTTGAAAGATAGCAGCAGAGCGTGTTAACGACACTGGTAGATATCCAACTATAAATGTCGAGAAAATGAAAAGAGTTGGAGGGAGAATTAATATTGCACTCATTTATAAACAGAACATGTCAAATTGCTTTAAATACACAAGCCTTTGATACAATGAGGTAACAAAAGCCACACAGGTTTAACAAGAAATAAATAGAGACTTCATATTGCTGTTGTAAAATCATCTAAATGTATATGTCAAAACTACCAGATACTCTACCTCCATTTTGCCTTCGTCTGCAAAATGGAGTATTTCAAAGCTTCCAATGTGTGGTATTCCAAACAGCCTGTGGGAATAAACCATCTGCCACTTTTGATGCAACCTAATTTGGAGATGTACTGTTCATTCTCTGATTCAGTCTAGTCTGGCAGTTGGCTTAGAGGCTTAAGGAGCTGTTTTCTGTGGTCCAGTGGTTCAAGGTTTGTTTCCCTCAGCCAACACTGTGTGAGTCACTTTACCAAACACTACTCCCAGGCTGAGTCTGAAAGAGGTCCATGGAGATCTGTGCTCTACCCTAGAAAACAAATACAAATAAGATAAAATAAAATCTGAAATCAGGGAATGATGCAGCACTATTAAGGTTGTAACAAGGCAGATGACAGAGGCAGGCTTTTGAAAATGTTGATCTACATCTCACTGAAACTGGCACAAGTAGAAGAAAAACATACTATCTTTCAGACCATAACCAGAGAAGAATAACAATATTACATGCAGTAATACATGTAATAGGGAAGAAACAAAGACAACAGTGGCAACAGGACTACAAGAAGAAAATACTCCAGTAACAGCAAGACCCAGTATTTCATTGACATGATCTATTTATATGAATAAGCAAACAGTTAAGGTAAAATTCATCAAGTTGCACTTAATTTAGAATAATGCAAAGCTAACATTAAATAAGTGAAAAATCTTCTGTTTCAGAAGATCAGAAACAGTAAATTGTAATGAGCAACAACGGAGAACCTAGTAGGTTGCTTGAAAGTTACTATTAAAAATAATATTAACAAATACAAACACAGTTTTCAGTGTTCAGGTTACTTTAACAGATTAGTTATATAGTTACTTAGTTCAAGTTAGTTTAGGATATAAAAACTTAAAACAAATCTTTAAGAAGTAATTGGGCTGTCTGCTATTCTTCAGAATGACACTGTTTGCACACTGTTTGCAGTAAAACTGCCCATTGTTAAGTTGCAGTAAAGTAATTCCTCAAATACACTTTGTATCTGTACTCAGACTTGAAATGAAACTCCTTTTGTGTAATTGCGAAATTTACAAAATCCCTCTTAAGATTACCCCCAAGTCACCTCAGGTTCAATAAATAACATTAGGAGTCTTTTTCTAAGATCCCACAGTCTTTGACTATGAAAACCATTACACTGAAACCATTACATTGGTGTTCACACTTACCAATTAAGCTAGTAATGAATAAACAGTGAATAGAACAGATGTACAGAAACAAAGTTAACATAAGCATCTGGGGGGTCAAGTAGCTGAAGGGAACCCATTGTTACTATGCTAATCCATTTATTCATTATGTTAAACATTCTAATAAAAGTATGCTTGATGTATCAGAAAACGTATGTGTTCAACCTATTCCTATTGTATAAATAAGTAAACAAATGCTGGCACGTTAGTATACACACAACGTTTCATCAAGCACATAGGGTTACCAACTGCCCCTCTTTATGCAGTAAAGTCCCTATTTTAGCAGTTGTTTTCTGCAAGAAAACACAAAAAATGGCACATGTTCTTTGATTTTAAGGCGAAACAGGTTTCCTTTTATAGTTGCATGAAATGTTATTCTGTAACTAAAGCACCTTAATATTATATAAAAGGAAACAACTCAAATTTTACAAGAGTGAGCTTTTATTTTGGCAATCAAGTGAAGTTCAGTCCTTTGCAGTGCCTGTAGGTATGGGTGATCCTGCAAAATATGAAATTTCCATTAAAAATGTCCCTGTTTGTGCATTTTAAAAGTTAGCAACTCTAACTGAAACATTCACAAATACATAAAAAAATTAACACTAAAAATCTTAAGGATTTAAAACATCCTTTTTATAAATACATCAAGGCATTCAAAGGTGTTGGTTATTGTGTAATGACTGCACATGTAGTTGGACGCAGAAGGATAACTTTCTGCCTTGGTCATGCCTTATCAAACATCTAGCTATGCACTTATCACACATCTACCAGCACCTGCCCATAACCTACAGTAAGTCACACTGTCACATAACATGAGCAGAGCATATAGAGTCAAAATCTCATTAGTTGGCACACACAGTTTTTTTTGCCTTATTAGAATTTTTAGCCATTTGTCCTGTTACGTACATTAACTGCATTGCCTCATACTGCTTAACATTCACAGCAAGCCATTTCAATACATAAGTAGCAAATGGTGACATTTTCTTCAGAATGAGAAACAAAAGTTTGCAAGGTCTGGTAAGAGAACCATTTTGTATCTGCATTTTCCATTGAACAATGTGAAGCCGTTAGCTTTGGGGCTTTGAGAACATGAATATTTGCACTGCTTTTAGAAGATTTACTTTCTGCAGGTGGTGGATATAAGGTCTCTTAGAATTTTGTTATAGGCAATTTGTCCATATCTTTTCTAGTGATTGAGATTTTCTTGGCCATTAGGTATATGCAGAGGTGTACGTGGGCCATTTGATTTGCAGCGACTGTTAAGTGTCTGCCTTGTTTCCATAGTAATCGTCATTCTTTCTTAATGTTTGCAAGAACTTTTGTATTGTAAGGAATCTCATTATCAGTATCCTTGAATTTTGCTAAATTTAACATTTGTGTAGATGTTACATTGTATTATCAACTTGGCTTCTGCTGTGTTGGAGCAGTGAACAAACTCAGTTCTACAAGGTAGTCTGGTCATGTTAAGTTATTTTTTTCTTCATGCAAGATTCTTTTCTATACATCACACAAGACTGACAACACAAGACTTGTCCTTGAAATATAAAAAGCAGTATTTGTATGCATAATAGTCATAGAGCTGTTGCAAAGCTTAAGTGCATATCAGTCGTATATAGCCTTGTTTGCAAGCTCCTCACCCTGCCACCAGTCTGGCCAGTTCCAGTTAACTTTGTGATATGAAGACAGCCTTCGCATAACTTATTTATTTTTGCTGAATAACTGTATACCTGTTGCTGAGTAGTAGGCCATTCAGCTACAAATACAATTTTTTTTTGGAGAAAGCATAATTGATTCTGGACTTTTTTGTTTGTTAGGTAATAAGTACAAGGGTCACAGCTACCTGCTGCACAGAAATAATGTTCCCAGAAAAAAGTATTTGATTTTTTTGTGAAACACATTTTTGTCAAATTGACAATTCTTTTTAATGAAAACAGAAAACATAGACAATGAACATATTCCACAGCAATTTACAGTCATACATTAAAGGAAATTGAGCAAATAGTAAATACATTGCTCAGTGTTCAGGCATGCTGATATTGTGTGGCTTAATGTTAACAGTGTTCATGCTCATATGAGGGCTGACTTGAAGGAGTCTTATTTTGGACTGGTTACAGATTTTCAAAAAAAAAAAAAAAAAAAACTGCCACAATATCCTAAACCTTCCAAGGCTACGTAAGTGTCAGCTCCACTTCTTTTTCCACTTGATAAAAACATCACAAGTTCAAGTATGAGGCTGTTTTGAACTAATATATCTAGAATCCTTTTTACTTTTAAGATGAGATCTGAAGAAGGGTGTGGATTTCACCCAAAAGTGCTTATCTTATGTGTATTTTTACACTTTTCATTAACTGATTTTTATGATATATGCTATGGTGGTCCTGGTACCTGTTTGTTCCTTGTTGGATTTCTATGCTTTGGTTACCTATCTTTGGTGGCCTGCCTCATAATTTCTGTGTGCTTAGAATGCTTATGTTTTCAAACCTTTGCCAGTGCACAAGAGTCTCTCAAACAACCGTCTGTCTATAAATTGCGTATTCCTTTATTTAAAATTATGCAAGGTCCACTAAGCACAGATGCCACCTTTAAGGGCTGACTAGGAAACATTGGTCTAGTTAAGTGAGTTACTCATTTGCACATTGTGCAAGGTGAGAGTGCAGACATCAAGCTCAGGACTCCAAGATGTTCACAAACAACTTGCTATGTGAAACTGGTGCACTATCTGTCAAGACAAAGTATTCTGACTTAGAGCATTTTGTTAATTCTTCTAGCAGGTTATCAAATGGCAGAAACAGTCCACATTTAACTTTCATTTCACTGCTCAAGATAAGGGAGGGTACTGTGTGCTGTTATGATGAGAGCTTTAGCAATAGAAATAGGAAGATTATTACCCTCCACCCCATAGAAACAGGAAGAATGCTACCTCCACCGCCATACTTCTCAACCTCTTAGAGCAAAAAATCTGGACAAAGCCAGACAAAATGGGGGGACAAAGGCCAAAAATAGGGACATATTTTAAATATATGCGGAGGCCCTTAGTAACCTGACCAAGCAACAGTGACCTCCGAAGCTGAAACGCAGACAAATACCAATCACAACCAAAGTGTCACATAGCTCTTAACACCAGTGTGCCACCCAACAACAGCCCCTAAGGCAAGACAACATACCCAACACTTTAGTCATAGGTGACACTGTAGTCAGGCACACTGATGTCCCACTCACCAGGCTGAACAAGGAGAAAATTACAGTCAGCTGCCTGTCGGGTGCCAGGATCTGCCACATAAACACATGCACTCAAGTCACTCCACAAAAAATACAAATATGACTCTGTCATTGTCCAAGTTAGAGTGAATGACTTGAGATGTACCTCCCTAGACTACATGAAAAGAAACATGGAAGAGCTCTCAGATCATGTGGCCCAGGCAGGTATGACCCTATCCCTGAGTAGCAACCTGCCTTTGCCAAGAATGATACCACAGTATAAGGACAAAATGATTGACTTCAACAATTGGCTAAGCTTCTGGTGTCATTCAAAGGGGGTCCAGTATCTGTCTGCCTGGGAAGACATGATAGACAGACCAAGATGCTTTGCCAGAGATGGTCTGCACCTGTCGCTCCTGGGATTCAGGTTACTGACTAAGACTCTTACCACCCAATAGTGCCTTTTTAAGGCAAAGTTCAAAGGACAAAACCACCACCATAACAGGTACAAGCATGCAAAATCTGAAAGTAATGATGCTCAATGCTAGAAGTCAAAACCTCAAAATGCACTCTCTCGAGGCACTCCTGAAAATGGAGAATATCAATGTCTGTGAAGTAACTGAGACCTGGTTCAAGGCTCCAGAGATTACCCCTTCAATACTATGCTACAACTCTTACCACACTTTTCGGCCACCAAATTAGGACTGAAACACCAAAGGTGGAGGAGTGTGCATATTCACCAAGGATATTCCCACCATCAGGCTAGTTGCCCAAATGTGTCTGAAATTCTCCAGGTGCAACTAACACTAGGTAAGACTCCAATCAAAATTGTAGCTTGCTACAGATCCCCCACCATTCCCCAAGAGTCTCACTACACCTTTCTAAACATACTGGAAAATATTAAGATAGAACCAAACACTCTAATACTGGGTGATTTCAACTACCCTGCCATTAACTGGGAAAACTACTTGTGTACCAACACCTTTGCCCAACAGTTCTTGGAATTCATAAATTCCAATGCACTGGATCAACTAATCCATAGTCCTACCAGGGGATCCACTGTCCTAGACTTGGTCATTACCAACATGAGAAATTGATGCTCCACAGTTATGGTCACCCCTAGTTGGTCATGTCTGATCATAAGCTAATCGCCCTTGACATCCACCCCCCCCCCCCCCCCGGTAAGGAAACCTCCGTAAAAAACTTCTCCAAAGCCAATTTCATGCTACTCAAGTCAGAAGTGACAAACTTCATGACACCCCTGCACATGGGAACTGAAAGTTCAACAGCTGAATCATAAACTGAGGCACTGTATGAGCACATCCACTCATGCATGAATCATGCCATCCCAAATAGAACCAAGATGCTCTCCTCTTAAAAAAAAAAAAAAAAGGAAGCCAATCTGGTGGTCCCCTGCCATAAACAAACTTTATAACAAAAGGAAGAAACTGTTGCAGAAAAGAGGAAAGTCCCAGGATGCAAAAAACTCCCTTACCAGCCTCAGTAAGAAGCTGAGATCCGTCATAAAATTCTCCAAAGCTAGTTACGAAAATAAAATTGACAAAGATTCCAAAGACAACCACATGGCATTTTATAGCTATGTCAAGAATCTAAATGGCAATGCTCAGATCTGCTCTGAACTACAAAAGAATGGCATTAAATATACTGATCCCAAGGATATTGCCAATATCCTGGCAGATCGATTCAGTGCCAACTTCATAACCCTCTCACCCCCTAAAGGGCCCATCTCAATACCGAAAGATTGCCAAATTCCAGTAGTAACAACCACACAGGTAAAAAACGAACTCTCCAAAGCTAAGAATACAGCACCCATGGGACGAGACGACATCCTGGGCTGTGTACTGCATGAACTACAAAATGAACTAGCACCTCACCTAAGTGTCATGTTTAATCATAGCCTCACCTCAGGCTTCATGCCCACTGAGTGGCGCACAGCTACAGTTATCCCACTCCACAAGGGGGTATCCACCTTGGCTCCTGGGAACTACCGCCCCATCAGTCTGACAAGCCTGATCTGCAAGGCCATGGAACATATTATCATGGAACATATAAACAAAGACATTGGCAACCTTCAAACACTGGACCCCACCCAGTTTGGGTTTGTGAAGGGCCGATCTTCTCTCCTGAACCTGAATGACTTCTTCAAGTCAATCTCCAGAGCTGTGGACGAGGGTAAGGCAGTCCACACAGCCTATCTGGACCTCACCAAGGCCTTCAACACCATCCTCCACTCTGGAATCTTAGATGAACTTACTAAATTGGGCATTAATCCCTATGTCATTTGATGGGCTGCCAGCTGGCTTACTGACAGAACCCACACTGTAAAAGTAGCCGACTCCAAATCCAGCTCCAGACAAGGGGAGTACCTCAGGGTTCAGTCCTAGGAACACTCTTGTTTGGCATCTACTTCTCTGAAGTACAGGCCAACACTAAGGGACTCTGGCTAACAAAGTTCGCAGATGGCTGCAAACTGGGAGCCATTATTGAATCCCAAAATGATGTGGATATTCTACAAAAGGGCCTTACAGAAACAGATGCTTGGTGCCAGAGCCATGGGCTCAAGCTCAGTGCCAAGAAATGTATAATTATCCCCTTTGGGAAAAAACATGTACCCGTGAAGTACCACATAGGTAGCAGTACACTAAACATTGAAAGTGTGATAGAGACAGGTGGACAGTGGTCTCACCTTCGATAACCACATCACCACAACAGTCAGGAAATCCTTCTATGTGTCACACCTCATCACTAAGGGCTTTTCCAGAAAAAAGGAGGTCATTGTCCCACTGTACTCATCCCTCATTAGACCCATTATAGAATACAATGCCCCTTTTGGTATGTACCTTTCAAGACATCTGTAACAAATGGAAAGGCCGCAGAAATACCTCACTAAAAGAATCTCAGGCCTAAAGCAGATGCCCTATGCTGACCATCTAAAAAAACTCCAGCTATGCTCTGTCGCATATCGTCTACACAGAGGTGATCTCTGGTTAACATACAAGGCCATGTCAATCCCAGATCTGTTGGACATGCTACACTTAAAGAAATCCCAATCCCTCAAAGCCACATGCTCCAGGGATCTAAACCTTGTCATCACAATGAACAAAACATGCTGTAGGGATAGGCTCCTGACCCAGAGACTCCCCAGACTCTGGAATAGACTGCCCATACATGGCAAACAGAACACCTCTTTGGCCCTCTTCAGAAGAAACCTTGACGATTGGATAGGAAATGGGAAATTCACCCCGGGGATCACGTCAGTCGCCCTGCTAGACAGGGGTCAAGGGAAGTAAATATTGTGGGAAGAAATAGCCAGGGAATTGTTCTGGCTAGGCTTGTAGAGGCCCTAGGGCAGGTAGCCTAGTACCAACCTGTGAACTTATAAATATTGCTCTTATAAACTTAAAAAGTTGCTAGAGTAACATGGTTTGTATTAACATACATTTTCTGAAGGATTTGAAGACTGAAACCCAAATTTGTGTCATTTAGTGACTTCAGTCCTCAGATCATCTGAGTGAGTTGCCAGAAAATGATACATTTTAAGAGGAACAGACTAAAAATATGAGGCAAAAATCTGAACATTCTGTGAAAATCTGAACAGTTGAGAGGTATGCCCACCGCATAGAAACAGAAACATTGTTACTCCCACTGCATAGAAACAGGAATATTGTTACTCCCAGCCCATAGAAATAGGAAGATTGTTACCCCCACCCCATAGAAACAGGAAGATTGTTACTCCCACCCCATAGAAACAGGATGATTGTTACCTCCACCCCATAGAAACAGGAATACCGTTAACTCCACCCCATAGAAATAAGATGGTTACCCCCATCCCACCCAAAACAGCTAGAGGAGATGATG
Organism: Protopterus annectens; assembly: GCF_019279795.1. NCBI lineage: Eukaryota > Metazoa > Chordata > Ceratodontiformes > Protopteridae > Protopterus > Protopterus annectens. Next base: position 339,452,434 of record NC_056730.1, on the reverse strand, counting down.
TTTACACTAGCATTACCATTTGTGAGGCTTTTCAATGTCTAATTGTTTTTTTTTTTTTTTTGAGGTGTTGAGTAATAGGTTAGCTTAAGACATTTGTACTGGTGGTGGTGCACAGATAATGACCTGGATGGAAGCCAGATGACTTCAGAGTTGAGCTATGCTGGGGGAGGCTACAAATTAAGGACTAAGTAGGATTTTTGGCAAATCACTTTTTTTTCATTTGTTTGGTTTGTTTTGAAAACTTGATAGGCTGAGTGGATTAGACATGGTCCCTGTTCAGCCACAATTGGGAAGTACAAAGAAGTGCACAATTTGATGTAGAGGAGATACAGTATGACTTAAAAATACTGCACGTCATACAGCATGTACAGTTTGACATGATGCACTGGTTGGATGACGTAAAAGCTTAAAAAATGATAAAAAAGTTATCCATGAGAAAACTGAAATGGCTTCCTTAATGGTAGTACAAGTCAATGGTTGACAAAATTTTATTTTTGTAGATATTAATGTTTTTCGGATATCAGGTTACTTTTAATTTTGTTTTTATCACAAATGTAATAGCTTCATAGAGGTCAAGTCCAAACTTGCTTAATGTTATAGGTGGGTTAATGCAGAAGTGGCTCAAGGGCTGTCTTCATAAAATGAACTTGAACTTCAGTAAGGCCTTGGATTTAATGCTGTATATAGCACCGACTTAAAAATCAAAATTTCTGTTATAAGGATGATAATACGTTTGAGAGAAACCTGGAGGATAGGTGGTTTTAGATATTTAGAAGAATGTTTTCCCCACACTGACAAATAGAGTACTTCATGAGTTATTACTGTACCTGGCAATGTTTTAGCAGATGTTCAGCATAAATTGAACAGTGTGAGTCTCTGTACTTATGGTACACATGCCGATTAACTGGGTGTAGTACAAGTACATAGCCATGATATGATGAGAGATGTTTTGAGTGCAGAATTTAAACAAATGAACTCTAGCTATAGACCTGATTAGATTTGGGACCAAATTTCATCATTTAGCAATAAAGTGTGAGAACAGAATTTGTCCAGTAGTTTTTTTTTTTTTTTTAATTTATAGATTTCAAGTACTTATTACAGATGATAAATCTGGTGATGATTTTAGAGGTGCTTTTGTTACAACTGTACTGACAGTGATCTTGTAGTTTCTGTTTTATATATATATATATATATATATATATATATATCTATCAACGAACTGGCACATTTTATCATCCAGTAAAGAAGTCAATGTGAAACTGGGCGCCCGCCCTTGAAAACTATTTCAATCAATAAAAAAGAAGCCCCAGGTAAAATATGTAAATGTGGGGCATGTAACCAGTGCCAGTTTATTTGTACAGAGGATGGTGTTAAAGATGTAACAATTAAGATCAACGGGCATTATAATTGCCATACGCGGAGCATACTTTATACAGCTGTTTGTTATCAGTACCCCGCATTTTATATTGGCAAGATAGAGCGCAAATTAAAACAGTGCATTTATGAGCATATGTACGAGATTGGTAAGCAAAAGTTCAGCAATGCACTATATAAACATTTGTGTAGTTTTAAAGATCATAGGTTTGGCTTTTCTATTTTACAACAAGTTGAACACAGTACAACAGGTGGTCCTTGGACTATAATTCTTGAACAAAGAGAATTGTGGTGGCAGCTTTCCCAAAATTTCTTCAGCATTTCCTGGTCTAAACAACATAATCAGTATCAGTCGTTTGCTTAAAATTATGGCATTTGAAAGGTAGTGATATTATAATGTTTCATCAAAATATTTTATTTTGATATGGTGACCTGTTTAAACATCTGACAGTACTGGTGTGTTATAATTCAGTCATCATTTTTTTAACTGCCATATGATATGTCTTTAAAAGTCTAATTGCTAGTATCACATGATTAAGTAAGGAACCTATTTAATTAATTAATTTTGTGTGGAATTCATCTGAACACAGCATCCATGGGACCTGACAACATCCCAGGCTGCATTCTACATGAATTACAGAATGAACTGGCACCGCACCTAAGTACCATGTTCAAGCATAGCCTCACCTCAGGCTTTGTGCCCCCTGAATGGTGCACAGCAATGGTTATCCCACTCCACAAAGGAGGAGCCACCACAGACCCCAGAAACTACCGACCCATTAGCCTGACGAGCCTTGTCTGCAAGGCTGTAGAGCATATCATCATGGAACTTATAAACAATGACATTGGGTAAACTCTGGACCCTACCCAGTTCGTGATTGTAAAAGGCAGATCATGTCTCCTAAACCTGATGGACTTCTTTGAAGCGGTCAACAAAGTTGTAGATGAGGGTAAGGTGGTACAAGCAGCCTAGCTAGACCTTGCCAAGGCTTTCAACACCATCCCCCACTCTGGAGTTATAGATAAACTCACTAAACTAGGTATAAATCCCTATGTCACAAGGTGGGTTGCCAACTGGCTCACTGACCGAATCCACACTGTGAAAGTAGCAGACTCTAAATCCAACTTCAGACCAGTGACAAGTGGAGTACCACAGGATTCAGTCCTAGGTCCTCTCCTGTTTGTTATCTACTTCTCTGAAGTACAGGCTAACACAGAAGGTCTTTGGCTAACAAAGTCCGCAGATGACTACAAACTAGGAGCCATAATTAAATCTCCTAACGATGTGGACATCCTGCAAAAGGGCCTCACTGAGACAGATGCCTGGTGTCAAAGCCATAGCCTCAAGCTCAATGCCAAAAAGTGCATTGTCATCCCTTTTGGTAAAAACTCTGTACCTATGAACTACCACATAGGCGGTAGTCTACTTAACACCGAAAGTGTGATAAGAGACCTTGGGACACAGGTGGACAGTAGTCTCTCCTTTGATAATCCCATCGCCACAGTAGACAGGAAATCCTTCTGCATGGCACACCTCATCACAAAAGGTTTCTCATCCAGGAAAAAAAAGGTCATTGTTCCCCTCAACTCATCACTCATTAGACCCATTATAGAGTACAACGCCCCTTTTGGTATGTACCTCACAAGACATCTACAACAACTGAAAAGGCAACAGAAATACATCACAAAGAGGATTACCGGCTTCAAACAGATGCCCTACACAGACCGCCTCAAAAAACTCCAGCTTTACTCTATTGCATATCGCCTACTCAGAGGCGATCTCTGCCTAACATACAAAGCTATGTCAAACCCAGAGCTGTTGGACATGCTCCACGTAAAGAAATCCCAGTCCCTCTGAGCTACACATTCTAGGGACCTAAACCTTGTCACCACAATAAACAAAACATGCTGGAGGGATAGATTCCTGTCTCAGAGACTTCCCATACTCTGGAACAAACTACCTATCTATATCAAACAAAGCTCTTCATTAGCACTATTCAAGAAAAATCTTGATGATTGGATGGGAGATAGGAAATTCACCCCGGGGATCACTTCTGTGGCTCTGCTTGACAGGGGCACAGGAAAATAATTTTCTTGGGAAGCAAAAGCCAGGGTACCATTTGGCTAAGCTTATATAGGCCCTAGGGCCAATAGCCTAGTACCTACCTATGAACCTATGAAAAAGTCTATAACTTACAAGACGAAGGTGCTAAGTTTGGTTTTATTCATGAAGATGTCAGAATTGCATGATCTTTTCTTCAAACTGCCTTACCTCATCTTCCATGAAGACATAGTTTTGTTGTGACTTAATCTTTCCCTTTTTCCCCAAGGTTGCTTCTGAATCTGCTTTGAACCAGAATATTCACCTGCTAGTCTTCATTTCTAATTATTCCAAAAGAGAATTTTATCAGCACACATTCGATGTTCAGAGACAGCTTTATTTTTACCTGCACCTTACCAATGAATTCTGTAGGGGTATCCACTTTTGTTACCTTTTCAGCTGCTTAAATTAAGCTCCAAAGTTTCCAGAGTGGCTCTGTCCAGATAGCCATTAGAGTGTATTGCCTATATTTACCCGCTCAACTATAAGAATCTTGTCTCAAGAAACAAGGCACAGTCTCCTAGGTGAATTGCTAATTCCATGGTCTTTTTCAGAAACTCCTCTATCAGCAACTTGCTCAACAGTGTATATCTTCATCAAGCACTACAGACTGAGCACAATTTCTAAATCCAAGTCTTTACTTGAATCTGACATTCTTAGGGTTATCCTGTCCTGATGTCAACGAGGAAGCTATATTTCTGGAGATTCTATCTTATAAGTCAACATAGATGGAAGATGTGCTTACATATTACTAAATCCTTTTGTCCCTCTCCATCCATTTTGACAACCATCTTACCATCCGCCCATCCAAATTGTCATTTCCTTATTTCTGGCTAGACCTGGTAGAACTAAGTCTGATGCATAGTCTCTGGTTCTTATTTGGCATTGTATGTCATCTTTCTGCTTTTTGATGGGCAAACCTGATCTGAAGGACACCGAAATGTAGGTGCATTGTGGGAGAAGGAAGGGGCTTAAGCACTGGAGGAAGTTTTAGCACAGAAGCTGTTACCTTGAATCTGCTTCGAGGGTGGATTACCCCATAAGTCAAGGCAGACTGAGAGGAACATTGAGGATCCAGCAATTATGGTAAGTACATTGCACCATATAGTTTAACTTAAGAAGTTAATGTTACCCATCTTGTGTAGCCACATCTGTAAAGAGCATTTTCAGCTGCTACCATTTGTAAAAGAGACTGAATCATCCCACCTTTACCCTTTCTAAATCACCAAGATTGAGTGTTAGGTGGGATCCAACCCTCTCCCCCTTACAAATGGTATTGATGGGAAGTACTATTTTCAGATAAACTTTATGGGGGCTATGCATCCTGAGGCATAGGTTCATAGGTAGGTACTAGGCTATCTGCCCAAAGGCATTTATAAGCCTAGGCAGAATGTGTTGGCTTTCGCTGCCCCCTTAGATTAGTTCCCTGTGCCTCTGTCCAGCAGAGCCACTGAAGTGATCCCAAGGTAAACTTTCTGTTTCCCATCCACTCGTGAAGGTTTCTTTTGAAGAGTGTTAGCGAGGAGCTCTGCCTAATGTAGATTGGGATCTTGTTCCAAAGCATGGGAAGTCTCTGGGACAGGAATCTATTGCTCCAGCACGTCCTGTTTATTGTTGTGGTGAGGTTTAGATCCCTAGAGCGTGTGGCTCGAGGGGATAAGGTTTTCTTTGGGTGGAGCATGTCCATCAATTCTGGACATGAACATGTCATTCTGATAGTCACTTTGTGTGATGATGCTGTTCTCAAAAGTCTATAATGGTGGTTAGGCATTATAAAATTATGCCATTTATCAATTCAAATGCCATTCTGTAGTTATGAGCTTTATTAAAGGTATGTCTGCAGGTCTCATTAACCACAGTGTAGATAAATATAGTCTTTCTGAACATTTTGTTTGCTGTCAGTTTTTATGCTGAGTTATAATTTAAAATTCACTGTACATAATAGAACATATGAAATAAAAACTGTCTGGCACACAATGTCACATAGGTATGAATCATAAATATTCCAAGATGCTGCTTTTGTTCTAGTCATTTTATACATGTCATATTTCTGTGTGTGTGTGTGTGTGTGTGTGTGTGTGTGTGTGTGTGTGTGTGTGTGTGTGTGTAGATAGATATATATATATATATATATATATATATATATAACACGTGTGTATATAGGTCTACTTTGTAAGCTCCAGTAACCATGATCATCATAATCGGAAATGTTACACGATTGAGACCATAATGTTGAATACTCGCAATACTGGAAGTTTGAAACATTGAGTTTCAGAATATCAAAAGAAGCTGCACACATTTGGTATGTCTTCTTTGAAGCATTGTACTGTTAAGAACAAAGTTTATTTGTGTTGTTTTAACAACAAAAACATCCTGTTTTTAATTTTAAAGTTCAGGTATTATAAACTACAATTTAAGCTAAATCTAAACAGTCTAATTAAAATGGTAAATCTATACGTAAATTTCCTGTTTGTTTCAAATTAAAACGTATTGCACTGCTTTCTGTTTAAGCAGTATCTGCTGTATCGTTATTGGCAACTGAATTTACTTTTACTTATTTATTTGCCAAACATAGAGTGACTGCTTTTCATTTGAATTTGATAATACGTCAATAATCAGGAGAACAAGTTTTCTTGCATTTTATTATTTTCTGTTACTGCTAAACGTGTAGTTTAAGTACTAAGATTAGCTTACCTTTTCACTTAATGATATTCAGTACAGAACTCCAAAACAGCTTCCAGTGTAAAACGTGATGTTCACCACATTGAATACGTACATACTTCAGATCCTTAAATGTTTATCACACTATATGCAGACTTTTGCCTATGTTGAATGTATACTCTTTCGGAGTTTTAAAAGTCGATCATTCAGGCTTTCAGTTGTATGAATATTCAACATTATGGTCTTGATCGTGTGACATTATGGTAATTTGAGATTACAAAGTAGACCTATATATATATATAGAGAGAGAGAGAGAGAGTGCGAGAGAGAGATAGATCCCATTCAGAGGATCGACATATATGTATGTATGTATATTTATAGATCCCATTCAGAGGATCGACTCAACAGAAATTCGAACCTCATATGTTTGAGACCGTACAATCAACTTTTGAATGATGGAAAACAAAAATCTATGTTTTTGCAGGGGGGGGGACCCCATGCATCCCCCACACCACCTGCATATTATATACACCAACTCTGATATCACACTACAGTGGGGGGAAAAAAGGTAAATTCCTCAGTCCTCGCTGTACCGTGATCTCAATTCAAAAGCTTTTGACATTTCAGAAGGTCGATCATATTATCTTAACCATAAGAAGTTTGAGTTTCTGTTGAGTTGATCTTCTAAATGGGACCCATATGTATGTATGAAATGTGAAAAACACTCCACCAGGCAGCAATGACAACAAAATAATCCAGCTGATCTTTAATTTAGCGCTTTCATCAGGTGTATGACTTCTTCAGAATACAGCATGTTAAAACATCCCAGTTTAAGTAATATTCCCTGGCCAATCACTGCAATAGACGTTACATAATTTCCTCAACATATAGTGCCATTAATATTAATACATACTAAAAATACATTGATTGATATATATATATCAATGTGTGTGTGTGTGTGTGTGTGTGTGTGTGTGTGTGTGTGTATTCATGTCAAACAGTATGAAAATACATATAATAAAAACAAGAGATCTAAAATTATTATTGTTAAAACATTAATACAAATATTGATGAATATTAATAAATCATCTATAAAATGTATAAAATTCATACATAGATCATAACATGAACATTGATTTAAGTCTCAACAAAAGGCACAAGGAAATCTTGTCATTTAACCCTGGGGCTTGGTAGGCATTTAATTTTATTTGCCACTTCAGTTCCAAAAACTCCTCTACTGGTCCCCCCCGTGGTCCCAAATCAACCTGTTCCACAACAAAAAACCTAAACCCATGTTGAGGGTGATTACTAATGTGTTTATATAGGGCATTTTTTTCATTTTTATGTTTAATATCATAAAGGTGTTGGTAAATTCTTGATCTAAGTGTGTTCTTTGTTTTTCCCACGTAGTAACACTCACATGAGTCACATAATGCCACATATACAACCCCTTTACTATAACAATAGTGTTTTTTCACTGTTTTTATACTCCCAAACCTCTTGATCCTGATGCTCACAGCCTCCATCATATAAGGGCATTGGGGGCATCTTCCACACCTGAAACTACCCCCTTGCTGCTTAGAATTCTTGTTTTTTCCTTTCTAATATTCCTTTTAATGAGGTGTCTTTTTTATAAACCACAATAGGTTTGTTCCCTGTTTTTTCTTCCACATCAAGATCCCTGTGGAATATTCCCCAATATTTATTAATAATGTTCTTAATATCATAAAACTTTCATAGTGTCACATTCCCTTTTGAAGTCATCAGGCTCCAACACCATCCTGGCCAGTCTTACATATTGGCCTTTTACCAGTGCCTTCTTTTGGTGCAATGGGTGCCAGCTCGTGAAATGCAATAAAGAATTTGAATATGTTGGTTTCCTAATTAGTCGGGAGGTAAAAACATTTTCTTTCACAATCTTTCATGATGGTCACATCCAAATAGTTTACAAAATCCAATTCTTTATTAATGGTGAATCTCAAGAAAGTAGTTGTTTCATTAATAAAAGTGAAAAACCTGCTCAGGTCGTTTTCACTCCCTTTCCAGAACAGGACAATATCATCCAGGTACTGCCCTTACAGCACCCATGAAGTCCTAAATTCAGAATTAAATACATACAAGTCCTCCTATTGCGCAAATACAATATTAGCAAAAACTGGAGCACAGCAAGCACCCATTGCAACACCTTGCCTTTGTTTGAAAAGGTGCCCTTCAAAAATAATGAAATTATTCTCAAGTACAATTTCCATACAAGCCTGAATTGTTGATATTGTGTTGTGGTTTAGTGTACTGTTACTACATAAAAAAATCATAAAACCACTCAAGCCCTATTTGATGTGGTATTACTGAAAATAAGTCATAAACATCTATAGTAACAAGAATCAGGTTATCATCAAACATGTCATGTTTGATTTTCCTAAGAAAATCCCATGAGTCCCTAATTATTGAGGCCCGTCCATCTAAAACATGTTTGACCTTTTCATCAATGAATTTAGCTATACTAAAAGTTTTAGATGCTTTTGCATCTACTACTATTCGCATTGGTGGATCAGAAATAGATTTATGGATCTTTGGATCCCAAATATCGTTAGGATCCTAGGGTGTTTGGTCTCTAAAAATTCAAAAGTCTCCAAAGTAACTTGTCCATTAAGTACCATTTGTTGGGTTGGGTGGGTGGCCTAATGGTTAAGGTGTTTGCCTTACAAACACAAGGTGCAGGGTTTGAGTCTCACAAGGGATAATTGGCTAGGCTTACAATGGCCCACAAGGGCAGTTAGCTTAGTACTTATCTATGAATCTATGAATCTAAGTCAATATTACGGTGCGCTATATTCAGTTTGTTACGTGAGACTTCTAAATAAACATCACTATATAGTAACTCAAACATTTTACTATTGTAATCATTATAATCCATGATTACTAAACCCCCACCCTTTTCAGGTTTCATAATTCTAATTTCCTTCTGCCCTATAATATTGCACAATACAGTTTTTTCTCGCTCAGACAGGTTTTTTATCTCGGAGGTATTGTTGTTCTGTAATGCCCCTCTAATCTCAGTTTCACATAGCTCTTCAAATATTTGTACCAAAGGATGTGGAGGGGGAAAAAAAGTGCTAAATTAAAGATCAACTGGATTATTTTATTATTTTGTTGTCATTGCTGCCTGGTGGAGTGTTTGCCTGGTTTTATTAGTTTTTGGCGTAATATTTCTAGTATGTATGAAACGTACATATGTGTGTATGCACACACACATCCCAATAGCATAACACAAGTTTTGAATAGTTTTACCAAAGTTCAAGATGTGGAGACATGGAGAGTTGTAATTCTGCCAAACATATGTGTACAAGTTACTGATCTCGATGATGAAAGAACCAGCAGGAAAAGCATGGGATTGAGCAGCTGATGCCAATTTGCTCAATCATGGAAGAAGGCAGATTGTCTCATTGTATTACTGACATCCAGTGGATACTAGGTGTCATGGCAAGGACAGCATGAGGGCTTGGAAATGAGCACTAACCTAACAGAGTGGTGATGTGTAGAAACTGGCACAGGTTCATATATGTGCATGTGCCCATAAATCATCAGGCTACTTTGAGAACAAGGAGCATCAGCATAGCCTGCATGAAGTCCTTTGCCCAGCTAGCCTGGAAACAAGAGAGCTAATGATTGTAGGCACTGGGTGAAAAACAATGCACCTCACTTAACAGAAGAGATCAGGTATTCCCGTTATGGTGGGAAAATTTTCAGTAGCCTAAAAACCTGAACTGCCTTGGATCATTCATGAAAATTGTCTATAGGCTTAGTGGAACTAGGAGTAATAAGGAAGCAGATTGCTTTCCCATTTAAGACTGACCACGTCTTGAAAGAAATATCAGAAAGTAGTCAGTTATCAGAAACCTCTAGCTGTTTCTGAAGGCTGACTTACATTAGTTAAGTTGTGTTGGCACTTTGATTTGTTTCTTACCATATGTGGGCTGTGGCTCATGTAGTGTTTTCTAAGTTCCTAAAGAATGCTTAGAAGACATTGATGGCTTCCGCTTCCCTTCACACTGCCCTACTGAAATGTTATTTCAGAGTGTCTTTCATTTTAACAAACAAGTACTCCTCTTGTAGAGGCCAGCCTGTATGGATAAATGCCTCTGGACTTGCCAAAAAGATTTAATAAGAACATTTGCATACCAACTCTCTTGTTGAAACATTTAAAAGAAAAAAAACATTCTAGGCTTTTCAGCCCATAGCCTTAATGAAAGAAGAACAGCCCGAATACCAGAGTCTTCAGATTTCTGCATCAGATTCTGTCGCCTTATCCATGATGTCAGGTTGTCACTGGTATAAAACATGCAGCTGATGCCATTACATCAGCTTTTCTTGCCACACAGGAGCCCAAAGCAGAAGCATTTCGCAAGTGCCAGTTGGCAGCCACCTGAAATTCTCATTTTTCGAGTTTCAAACCTGAAGTCTTCTAAAGCTAAGTACCCCGTTGGGGATCCTTTTTTCTTGCTCTAACCGATGTCAGAAAAAGTTAACAATTGTCTTGCCTGTGGAAAGCAAATACCTCAGAGATTTTCATTCTTACTGCATCACCTGTTTAGGCCCAGACCACGACGTCCCTCGTTGTCAGTTTTGTGCCTTGTTCAATGGCCGAACTATTTGTCGTTGGGCTATTTTTGTCTCTCAGTTCTTTTGCTCTCGTTCTCCGTATTCCGAAATGGCTTTGATAAAAAGCCATCCGACTACTGATCTTCTGAAAAAAATGCAAAGATAAAGACAGAGACAGACAGCATAGGTCCAAAACAGCCGACAACGCTTCCGTTAAGCTAGTCGCCAGTCCACCCATACTCAGTGAGGTGCTTTCGCAGCCCCTGTTACCCATTTCTACAGATTCGCAGACCTCTACTGAGACCCATTCGGAGTCCCGTATACCGCGAGATGCTTCTTCGACTTTGGAACCTGCGGATGTCTCTACCTTGGATGGGTCCGGAGCCGCTGTGCAGGCACTGGCTTCTGAGGGTGTATTCAGACCTTACGATGTTCGTATCAAACCAACTACTTCATTAATGACTAAATCTACTGAATTTCTCAGGCCCAGAGTTTGCACTACACCTAGGACACCGACGAACAAAGCACATTCTCAAGCTCCTATGCCACAGAAACAAATGCTTAGAATGGCTGAAGACTTTATTACTTTAATTAGGGGAAGCCAGCCTTCCCCCTCTAATAGACAAAGAATTGATTTTCCTTTTGATTCTTCAGACCATGAGTCTGATGACACTGACCCCTGTGATTACCAGGACATGCCCTTATCTACCTATGAGGACTCTGATGCAGAGGATTCAATTCCCTCAGCCTCCACCCACCAGAGCACCTTTCTTTCTGTGAAACCTTGCATACCCTAAGAGAGCATTTCCGCTGGGAATGCCAGGGCTACCCACAGTCCAAAAAGAGACTCAGGGAATTTTTAGACTTACCTCAGCATAGGCCTCTAGCTATTCCCCCTGTCCAGGATAGTGTAGATGATGTCTTCATGGAATCCAGCCTTACCCCTGATACTTTACCACCTGCTCCTAGAAAGCCTGACAGATACTACAGAGTACGTGACTCTCACAAATTCCTCTTTAAAAATCCCACTGCGGATCCAGATACCATTTCCCAGGGACCTAAAGGTATTAAGGCTTCTACAGCCAAAAACCCTACCCCTTCGGACAGGGATTCTAAGGCTCTAGACAGATGGCGTAAGAAGGTATATACCTCTGCAACTCTTGCCATCAGGGCTTTACTTTGTCAGTTTCACAAGTTGAAGTACCAGCAGCATATTATTGATTTGATTAAACAAAAATGTTGTTGATTCCTGATTGTGCAGAAAATAAGGACTTACAAGACTTAATGCATTCTGCAAACCAAGTTGGTAAACATAGTTTGCAGTGTGGTTTTGATGCCTTAGAAGCATCTTGCATGGCTGCTGTCACAGAGTCTGTTCGGAGAAGGCATGCTTGGCTGAAGGAACAAATTTTGCCACACTATGTCAAGGCAAAATTACTTGATGCTCTATTAAACCAAGAATGTTTGTTTGGCTCTAAAGCAGAATAAGTTCTTAAAAAGATGGAGGAAAAAGCTAAATCTATGCAGGCTGATGAAGATGTCTTACAGGTACAGCCACCTAGATTCAGTAGGCATTGGCCTTCAAAAAACTGGTCCTTTCCAGTCCCTTCCAGACCTTCTCAGCCCAAACCCAGGGGCAACAGACCACAAAGATTACAGTCTCAGGCTATGCACAGATCTAAACAATGGAGTGCTCCCTCCTCAAAAACTAGGAGTGGTAAGCCACCCCTCATGGAAAAAGTTCACAATGATTTGTCCTTAATCCTTCCCAGCCATGCCCAAGTACTTGTACCCCTAGGAGGAAAACTCGCCCTGCATGCAAAAAACTGGGAGTATATTACCCAGGACTGATGAGTCTTAAACATTGTATCCCAGGGATACAGATTCTATTTTCAATCTCTGCCAACCCCAAGCAGATTGCCAGACCTTCCTCCAAACCTATGGACAGAGGCCCAAAAGCAAGTACTTTCTCTTCTCAGTGTCAGGGCTATTCAACCTGTGCCAACAGAGCAAAGGGGACAGGGTTTCTACTCCAGGCTGTTTTGGTGCCCAGGAAAGCAAACTCTTGGTGCCCTATTCTGGATCTGTTAACCCTAAACACCTTCCTGCTGGTACCAAAATTCAAAATGCTTACACTCCAGCAGCTTCTTCCTATGCTAGCCAAGGACTCCTGGCTAGTCACCCTAGACTTAAAAGAAGCTTATCTGCACATCCCCATAAGGGAATCTTGCAGGAAATATCTACATTTCAGGGTGGGCTGTATGCACTATCAGTTCTCTGCACTTCCCTTTGGCTTATCTATTGCACCCAGAGTATTCACAAAGTGCCTGGCTCCAGCCATTGCTTACTGCAGGCAGAGAAATATTCAAATTTACCCATACTTGGACAATTGCCTGATTCAGGCGGACAGTCAGGAATTGCTACTTCAGCACCTGACATTTGTAAAGAGACTCCTAACTTCTCTGGGGTATCCCATCAACAAAAAGAAATCACAGCTGGTGCCCAGTCAAAAAACTGTGTTACTGTGAGCAAGCTTGAACACAACTTTCCAGATGGCATTTCTCACTCCAGAACAACAGGTCTATTTGACCAACTACTTCAAACAAATGACCACCAAAACCCAGCTATCTGCAAGGAAAATACTGCAGGCCGTAGGGTTTATGGCCTCATGAGTTCTGCTAATTCCATATGCAAGACTGCATATGAGGAAACTTCAGTGGTACATAAAAAGTCTTTGATGCCAACATTCTCAGGACCTGGAAACAGTCATACCTATCATACCTTGTCTAAGGGCAGAGTTCCTTTGTTGGGCAGAAGCATACAACCACAACAAGGGACTGCCTTTCACTCAACCCCCTCGCCGCCCAAACACTGACAACAGACACATCAGACTATGCATGTGGTGCTCACATTGCAGGCAAATGCATTCAGGGCAAGTGGAGCCCAGGACAAATTCTCCTGCACATCAAGTCAAAAAGAGATGCTAGCAATACAGAATGTTCTGACAGCCTTCAAATACTAATCCTTCCAGGACAGCAGATGATAAAAACAGAACTCCACAGTTATGTGATAGATAAACAAGCAGGGAAGGAATCCAGTCTTACCCACTCTGCAGGTTAGCCACGACCCAGTGGAACACAGCCTTGAGCAACCAGGTGCATCTACAAGCTCAATTCCTGCCATGCAAACAAAATTCACTGGCAGCAGAAATCTCCTAGACCCACACGAGTGGAAATTGGAGCCCAACACCTTCAACCTTCTAATCCAGCAGTGGGGGACACCGGAGGTGGACCTCTTTGCCTCCCCAGAGAACCACCAGTTGAGCAAATTCTGCACCAGGAACCCTCGCAGCAGGGCCTGGAAGGTGGATTCCCTATCCTTCAAATGGGAAAACCTCTCAATTTATGCCTTTCCCCCTCTGCCCCTCCTCTCAAAAGTACTGCTCAAGATCAAACAGGACAGGCCAAGGGCAATTCTTATTGCCCCAGACTGGCCATGCCAGCACTGGTACCCACTCTTACACAGTCTGACAACAGTGTCACCCTAGCACCTTCACCAGACACCTTCCCTGCAGCCTCAACAGGAGGGACAGATTTTGCATCCACAGTTGCAAACCCTAAAGCTTTCAGCCTGGCTTATCCTCTGAATACACCACCAGCAACCCTCAGCAAACAGGTGCTGGGCATCATTCTTGAGGCCAGAAGGCCTAGTACTAGGAAATTCTATGCTGAAAAGTGGAAAAGGTATTGTTCTTGGAATCAGACTCCAGTAAACCACACAGCAGTGCCCTCCTTACTTCAAGTCCTGGATTACCTAGCAGAGCTACTCCACAGAGGACTATCCTTCTCCTCCATTAAGAATCATGCCTCTGCCATCTCAGCTCATTATAATACTGAGCCACATCTATTTTCTCACCCTCTCATCAAACAGTTCCTGAGAGGGGCTAACAACTTAAGGCCCCCTAGGAGAGGACCCACCCCTGCCTGGGACCTTAACTTTGTACTGGAAAAGCTCACGCTTCCCACTTTTGAACCTGCTGCTTCAGCAGAGTTAAAATTCCTCTCTTGGAAAACAGCCTTGCCTTTAGCCATAACTTCAGCAAGAAGAGTGTCTGAGTTACAGGCACTAATGGCTGTGGAACCCTTCATTATTTTCCATGCTGACAGGGTTTCCCTCAGGACTAACCCTTCCTTTATGCCTAAGGTTGTGTCCACTGTGGCTTTAAACCAATCCATCCATTTACCAACCTTTTTCCCTAATCCTCAGAATAAAGGGAAAAGGGTCCTGCACTCCTTGGACGTGCACAAACAGCTCAGATTCTACCTTGACAGGACTAAACCTTTCAGAAAATCTGACCAGCTGCTAGTCAGCTTTGCTACAGGGGCAGAGGGCAAGCTCATTTCAAAGCAAACCATTTCCAAATGGATAGCACACTGCATCTACTTACTCTACTTTAATTATACACTGTGCTTACTAGCTAGGCATTTACCTACTTTTTCTCTTGCCCTGTTTCTCTCCTTTTTATGCTCTGACTCACTCCTCTTTTTCTCTCCCCTGCCCTCTTTACCTTCTTCTTACTTATTCTCCCTACTAGACTGTTGTTTCACACTCTTCTCCTTTCTTGTATTACTACTATAATCCCTTCTAATCTCATCTTATACTTTTTTTTTTCTCTTTCTCTCCGACGAATTGTTGAAACTAATTGCTTATCTTTAGCATTTTAATTGTGACGCTTCTACTGACCTAGTATATTTTTTGTGTGTGCCTTATGTATTTGTTGTTCTTATTACTAAATGTATATTCTTATTGTACTTAAATTTTTTATTAATATGTCTCTTTGTATTGATTTATGTGTGGAGCTTTTCTCCCCGGGCCTCTACTGAAAATGGACATATATCCAGCTAGATTAGCCCGGTTAACAAATGTAAAATAAATAAATAAAATCTAATTCTGCTACAAGCACCATGGAAAACCTACCCCACAGGGGATCAGAACACATTCTAGTAGAGCTACTTCCACCTCAACAGCATTCATAAGGGGAGTCCCTACCAGGGACATTCTGGAAGCCGTAACCTGGAGTTCTGTACACACCTTCACCAAGCATTACCGCTTGCCTATTTTTTTTTAAATCCAGAGCTGGACTTGCTACAGCAGTCTTACAAGGCCTGCTAGCCAGCCCTAACACTTCTTGAGTGCATCCTCCCTTCCTCAGCTTTGGGAATCAACCCAAGTGTGATGACTGCAACAGTGAAACACGAAGAACATAGTACAGTTTTGTACACTTACCATAAATATAGATCTTCGAGTGTATTCACTGTTGCACTCCTGGTTTCCCTCCCTCCAACCCCTGGTTTTCTCTATCCCTCTCCCTATCCTCTCTATGCCCATTTTTAATGGCAGTGGTATTTACTTTTTACTGGTGGTGTTTTACACCATATACTAGCTTCCTATTTGGGGGGCTCCTGACATGTGGGGCAAGAAAAACTGATGTAATGGTGTTGGCTGCCTGTTCTATACCCCTGATGACATGACGTCATGGAAGAGGCGACAGCATCCGATGCAGAACTCCCAAGACTCTGGTATTCGGGCTGACTGAGGGCTACCTGCAGGCAGATAACCCAAGTGTGATGACTGTAACAGTGAATACACTCGAACATCTACATTTATGGTAAGTGTACACAACTGTACTTTCTTTGCATTTTAATAAGCTACCAGAAAGATTTTTCAATATTTTAATCTTTCATAGCCCCCTGTAGAAGTAGAATTTCATTGTTAATGGATTGCCATAACAAATTCAAATCTTCTGGTTTGATGACCGTAAAGTTTGCATCTTGGAATCTGCTTTTCCTTTTGGTCATCACCTCATTAACTGATCTTGCAGCTTTAGGATGTTCGTGTTTCACTGTTGCAGTCATCACATTTGGGTTATCTGCCTGCAGGTAGCCCTCAGCCAGCCTGAATACCAGAGTCTTCAGATTTCTGTCGGATGCTGTCGCTTCTTCCATGACGTCAGGTCATCAAGGGTATAAAACATGCAGCCGACACCATTACATCAGTCTTTCTTGCCGTGCAGTACCCAAAGCAGAAGCAGTTTGCAAATTCCGATCGGCCAACTCTTAAAATTTTCGTTTTTGAGTTTCAGACCTGAAGTCTTAAAAAAGATAAATACCCCATTGGGGATCCTTTTTTTTTTTTCTAACTGATGTCAGAAAAAATTAACAATTGTCTTGCCTGTGGAAAGTAAATACCTCATAGAGATTTTTATTCTTACTGCGTCACCTGTTTAGGCCCAGACCTCGACGTCCTTCGCTATTGGTTTTGTGCCTTTTTCAACACCCGAACTGTTCATCGTTGGGCTATTTTTTGTAGCTAAAAATTTTCATTCCCAACCTCCGTACTCCGAAATGGCTTTAAGCCATCTGACTACGGATCTTCTAAAAAAAGTAAGGATAAAGACAGAGACAAACCACATAGGTCCAAAACTGATGACAGTGCTTCCGATAAGCTAGTTGCCAGTCCACCGGTACTCAGTGAGGCACTTTCACAGCCCCTGATACCCACTACTACAGATTCGCAGGCCTCTACTGAGACCCATTCGGAGTCCGGTATGCAGCAAGATGCTTCTTCGACTATGGAACCTGCGGATGTCTCTACCTTGGATGGGTCTGGAGCTGCTGTGCAGGCACTGGCTTCTGAGGGTGTATTCAGGCCTACCAATTTTCATATCAAAGCGATGACTTCGTTTCAAGCTAAGAATACCGAATTCCTCAGGCCTAAAGCTCGCAGTAAGGCTAGAAAACCGACAACCAAAGCGCATTTTCAGGCCCATATGCCTCAAAAACAAATGATTAGAATGGCTGAAGGCCTTATTACCTTAATTAGGGGAAGCCATCCTTCCCCCTCTGAGACCTAGAACTGATTTTCTTTCTGATTCTTCTGATCAGGAATCTATTTCTGTTCCTTCTGACTACCAGGATTTACCCTTATCTTCTTATGAGGATTCTGATGCAGAGGATTCCATTCCCTCTGCTTCCCCTCCAAAGGATTTTTCTTTTGGTGAAACTCTGCATACCCTTAGGGAGCATTTCCGCTGGGAAAGCCAGGACTATTCTCAGTCCAAAAAGAGACTTGGGGAATTTTAAACCTGCCTCAACACAGGCCTCTAGCTATCCCTCCTGTTCTGGAGATTGTAGGTGATGTTTTCTTGGAATCCAGCCTTACCCCAGACACTTTGCCTCCAGCTCCCAGGAAACCTGACAGGTACTACAGAGTACCTGATTCTCACAAATTCCTTTTCAAGAATCCTACTGTGGATCCAGAGACCATTTCCCCAAGGACCAAAAGGCATTAAGGCTACTACTGCCAAAAATCCTACCCCTTCTGATAGGGATTCTAGAGCTTTAGACAGATGGGTAAGAAGGTATATACTTCTGATACTTTGACAATTAGGGCCTTAAATCACCAGTTTCATATGTTAAAGTATCAGCAGCATGTTATGGGATTAATTAAACAGAAAATGATGATGATTCCTGACTGTGCTTAACACAAAGATTTACAAGAGTTAATGCATTCTGCTGACCAAGTCGGTAAACATACTTTGCAGTGTGGTTTTGATGCTTTAGAAGCATCTTGCAGGGCTGCTGTGATTCCTGACTGTGCTTAACACAAAGATTTACAAGAGTTAATGCATTCTGCTGACCAAGTCGGTAAACATACTTTGCAGTGTGGTTTTGATGCTTTAGAAGCATCTTGCAGGGCTGCTGTTACTGGGTCTGTACTTAGAAGGCATGCTTGGCTTAAGGAACAAAACTTGCCAGATCATGTTAAAGCTAAATTACTAGATACACCCTTACACCAAGAGTGCCTTTTTGGCAACAAAGCAGAAGTCCTCAAAAAGATGGAGGAAAAAGCTAAATCTATGCAAACTGTTAAAGATTTCTTACAAGTACGGTCACCTAGATTCCGTAGGCATTAGCCTTCAAAGAACTGGTCTTTTCCAATCCCTTCCAGGCCTTCTCAGTCCAAACCCAGGAGCAGCAAATCACCAAGACTTCAGTCTCAGGCTATGCACAGATCTAAGCAGTGGGGGGCCCCCCTTCCAAAGCAGGGAGTAGTAAGCCTATGGAAAAATGGCACAATGACATCCTTAACTTTACCAAGCCTTGCTCAACTACTTGCTCCTTTAGGAGGAAACCTCACCCTGCGTGCAAACAAACTGGTAACTCATTACCCAAGACAAATGGGTTTTAAACATTGCTTCCCTAGGATACAGATTCCACTTCCACTCGCTCCCAACCCCAAGTGAATGGCCAGACCTCCCCTCAAACCAGTGGGTGGACGCCCAAAAACAAGTGCTCTCTCTTCTCAGTATCAGGGCTATTCAACCTGTCCCAGCAGAACAAAGCAGACAAGGTTTTTATTAAAGACTGTTCCTGGTTCCCAGAAAAGAAAACTCCTGGTGTCCTATCCTGGACCTTTCTATTCTCAACACCTCTCTATTGGTTCCAAAATTCAAAATACTAACTCTTCAGCAGCTTTTTCCTGTGCTAGTCAAGGATGCCTGGCTGGCAACTCTAGACTTAAAAGAAGCTTATCTGCACATCCCAATAAGGGAATCCTGCAGAAAATTCCTACGCTTCAGGGTAGGCTGCATAAACAATCAGTTCTCTGCACTTCCCTTTGGCTTATCTACTGCACCCAGGGTATTCACAAAGTGCCTAGCTCCTGCCATTGCATTTTGCAGGCAGAGAAATATTCAGATTTACCCATACTTGGATGATTGCCTGATCAGGCAGAGAGTCAGAACTTGCTGTTACAGCACCTGGCATTTGTAAAGAGACTTCTAACTTCACTGGGGTACACCATCAGTGAGAAGAAATCACACCTATTACCATTCCAACAGATTGTATTCCTAGGAGCAAGCTTGAAGACAACTTCCCAGATGGCATTCCTCACTCCAGAGAAACAAATTCATTTGACAACCTACTTCAAACTACTGGCCACAAAAACCCAGCTATCTGCAAGGAAAATCCTGCAAGACTTAGGGTTCATGGCCTCTTGCACTCTGTTAATTCCATATGCAAGAGCGCATATGAGGAAACTTCAATGATATCTAAAAAGTCTATGGTATCAACATGCTCAGGACCTGGAAACAATGATTCCTATTATTCCTTGGTGGGCAGGGGCCTGCTACCACAACAAGGGACTCCCTTTCACTCTATCCCCCAAACCCTAACAACAGATGCATCAGACTATGCATGGGGGGTTCACATGGCAGGGCAGTGCATTCAGGGCAAAGTGAACCCAAAACAGGTGCACTTGCATATCAATCAAAAATAAATGTTAGCTGTACAGAATGCTCTGACAGCCTTCAGAGACCTTATTCTTCCAGGACAACTGTTGGTAGAGACAGGCAACACCACATTTATGTGTTACATAAGCAGGGGGAACCCATTCCTACCCACTCTGCAGACTAGTCATGTGTCTGTGGAACACAGCCTTGAGCTACCAAGTGAACCTACAAGCTCAATTCCTGCCAGGCAAACTAAATTCACTGGCAGACTACTTAAGTAGAAATCTCATGGACCCACACGAATGGAAACAGAAAAACCAAAAATATTCAAGCTTTTGAGGAACAAATGGGGAATACCAGAGGTAGACCTGTTTGCCTCCCCTCAGAACTACCAATTGAACAAATTCTGCACCAGAACTCCCCACAGTCAAGCTTGGAAAGTGGATGCCCTATCCTTTACCTGGGAAAGCCTCTCAGTTTATGCCTTTCCCCCACTGCGTTTCCTCTCAAAGGTTTTACTAAAGATCAAACAGGACAAGCCAAGGACAGCACTGATTGCACCAGACTGGCCACGCCAGCACTGGTACCCCCTTTTGTGCAGTCTGATAGTGCTACAGCCTTGGCACCTGCCTCAGACCCCTTCCCTGCTGTCCCAGCAGGCAGGCCAGATTCTGCACCCTCAGCTTCAAACCCTGAACCTTGCAGCCTGGCTTTTATTCCCTGACCTCACCTCCAGCAACCCTCAGTAAGCAGATGCTGGATGTCATTATTGAGGAAGGAGGCCTAGTACTAGAAAATCCTAGTCAGAAAAATGGAAAAGATACTGTCCCTGGAGCCAGGCTCAGGGGATGGGCACAACGGTGCCCAGCTTACCTCATATTCTAGATTATTTAACAGAAATGCTCCACAAAGGCCTAACTTTCTCTTCAATTAAGATTCATGCCTCTGCCATATCAGCACAGTATAATACTGAGCCACCCCTCTTCTCTCATCCCCTGCTAAAACAATTCCTTAGAGGGGCCAAAAATTTATGACCCCCCAGGGGGGTTCCCACTCCATCCTGGGACCTGAACTTTGTATTGGAAAAACTCACCCCCCCCTTTGAAGCAGCTGCTACAGCAGAGTTGAAACTGCTTTCTTGGAAAACAGCTTTACTTCTAGCCATCACTTCAGCAAGAAGAGTGTCTGAAGTGCAGGCCCTCATGGCAGTGTAACCCCTCATTATCTTCCATGCGGACAGGGTTTCCCTCAGAACTAATCCACCCTTTATGCCCAAGGTGGTGTCTAGTGTGGCTCTAAACCATTCCATTCATTTGCCTACTTTTTCCCCTAATCCTCAGAATCAAGGGGAAAGGATACTACATTCTCTGGACGTACACAGACAGCTTAGATTCTATTTGGACAGAGCTAAGTCTCTCGGAAAATCTGAATAGCTGCTAGTTAGCTTTGCTGCAGGGGCAGAGGGGAAGGCCATTTCAAAGCAAACCATTTCCAAATGGATAGCACATTGCATCCATTTCTGCTACAAACACCATGGAAAACCTACCCCACAGGGAATAAGAACACATTCCACCAGGGCTACATCTACTTCTACTGCATTTCTCAGAGGAGTCCCTACCAGGGACATCCTGGAAGCTGCAACCTGGAGCTCTGTACATACTTTCACCAAGCATTACCACCTACCTATCTTTTCTAAATCCAAAGCTGGATTTCCCATAGCAGTCTTATAGGGCCTTATTGCTAGCCCTAATGCTCTTTAACTACCTCCACCCTTCCTTAGCTTTGGGAATCGACCTAAATGTGATGACTGCAACAATGAAACATGAAGAACATAGTACAGTTGTGTACACTTACCAGAAATGTAGATGTTCAAGTGTATTTACTGTTGTAGTCCTGGTTACCCTCCCTCCACAGCCCCCTGAGTTCTCTTGACTTTTACCTTTCCTCCTTGTTTGGCATATATTATATCATGTGTATTTACTTTTTGCTGGGGGTGGTCCATACCATATAATTGATTCCTTTTGTGGGAGCACCTGACATCTGGGGCAAGAAAAACTGATGTAATGGTGTCTGCTGCATGTTTTATACCCCTGACGACCTGACGTCATGGAAGAAGTGACAGCATCCAACGCAGAAATCCGAAGATTCTGGTATTCAGGGCAGCTGAGGGCTACCTGCAGGCAGATAACCCAAATGTGATGACTGCAACAGTGAATACATTTGAACATCTACATTTATGGTAAGTATACACAACTGTACTTTCTTGTGCATAGGGAATCTTATCTGGCTAATGAGGATTGAATGCTGCATGGGAGCAGCTTAGATTTTCCTTCCAAAAATGGTTTCTTTGAACCAATCTATTCACTTCACTGTTTTCTTTCCCAGACAGAACCCCAGAGGCTAGAAAACTCTGCAAATTGTTGCTGCATACTTTCAACTTAGCTTTTACTTAATACAAGTTTGGGAAGACGGAACTTCTGTTTGACTTTTCTTCTCAGAAGAAATGGCTGATAGTTGCAAAGTAAATTGTTTGCAAATGCCTTGGCAGCTGCATTCATTAACCATACTGCACTTCCACTTGAAACTTTCCTTGTTCAGAGATTCCTCCTCTGAAGGCTTATGTACTTCCAGTGATTATTTCAAAAATATCTTAATTGCAGACATGTCTGCCATGTCCTCTTGGTCATCTTTCCACATGTTTTCCAAACATTGTTGTCTGGACCACAAGTTAAGGAGGAGGACCTACTTTGGTTCCTCTGTGTTTCAGGACACAAGCTTCTAATCATCTTGCTTTTAGAATGCCCTGCATCTCCTTTCACTTTGATGGACAAGCTTTTTTTTTTATTCAGCTCATTTGTTAACTTGCTAAAGATGTGGTCCTGTCTTCAGCTGTAATAAGTACATTATTGCTAAATTTTGAAATAAAGAATTCTTTCCTTACCTTGGGTCCCCAATACCTTTGCACCATTCCCTTGTGGTTGAATGGTCCCTCCATCAAACTGTTGCAGTTAGGTTTCACATCATTTAGGCAAGTGTATGCTCAAGTATGACTTGTTATCAGTGCCTTTGTCACATCTTCATTGTTTTCTTTATTTGCCGAAGTTGTGATTGGTTATTGGTTGTAGGTAAACTGGAAGGCTGAAAGGCTATGTGTACCTTTCTAGTGTGGTGTGTGACATTATTTCTTGTGTTGGTATGAGTATGCTTGCTTCTGAAAGCATTTTTCCAGAAGGAAAAATGGTAAACTGAACAAATAAGTTTATCCTTTTAAGTTATTTAAGGTAACACTGTATCTGTATATATGTATATATGTGCAAGTTTGTGCCAACACAGGCACATATGTGTCTGTCTGGCTGTGTGTGTGTGTTTGTGTTTTGGGCAATAGGGTTAGTGTGTATCTGTGTGGATGAATATTGTAAGTGCATGCATGTGTCTGTGTATGAGATGGGCAACTGTTGAGTGAAGTGTCCTAAGGCTGATATGAATGAGTAGTATGTGGATGCATAGTTGGCAAGTTTGGGACATCTGTATGTGTATAACTGTGTGTCTGCATGTAATCTGTGGAGTTTGGTAGGAAGACTGGGTAGAGCGGAGCTGCATTCTAGGACCGTGCTGTACATCATGGCTGTTTTTTTTGTTTTATTTTTGCATAGCATTTACTGCATGTTAGCCTGAGGTAGGTTTAGTATGATTGATATGTATGTATGTGTGTGTGTGTGTGTATGTATGTATGTATGAGAGACAGAGAGACTTTGTGCTTTCCATTTGAGTGTGGGTCATCTATGTGTTGGTGTAGCTCATTCCAGTTTGCTAAAACATACACTGTTTTTTGTTGCAGTTTGGTAGGTTCCTCAACTGAGCAGTGTAGTACTGCACCTGTTAAAACAATGCATGGTCATGTAAATTCCCATTTAATGAGAGATTGCAGTTATGGGAATATTCCTGGCTATGAATCATTAAACAGCAGAGAAGCTCATCTCAGCTTGTTTATACATCGTAAGTTGTACTGCTACACATTTATCTAACAGTCCAGGCTAACCTGTAAGGCATGAATCTTTCTAAAGCCATTCTTCCAAAACATTTTGTGTAATCTAAATGATTTCAGTGTAAAAGAAACCCATTGTCTCTGTATTATGTTTTTGTGCAGTACATAAAGTCCATATGACAACTCTGGCAGCCTTCAAATTGTGTAACTATGTATAAAATTACTTCTGTATACACTTGTTTAACACAAAAATTAACGGTTACTTCCCACATGAAAATTGTATTCGACTTTGTCATTGTAATATGCAACTTCATTCTTCCTTTTAAAACTAACTGTGCTACAAAATTTATTGTGCTGGCATACAAGAACATTTAAGAAGTAACGCACTGCATTTTATAATGTGTAAAAAGCATGTGATGCTAAATCGAGAATCAATGGATATAAATCCAGTTCATTGTTTAAATCATTTAGAAACAGACACATACATTTTAAATTGTCTGAAAACATTAATTGTCCTGTTAGATAACTTTTAATGTATGCCAAGTCCAAAATCAATGGATGTAAATCCAGTTCATTGTTTAAATCATTTGGCAACCTCTGTATTTATACGTGTGTAGAAAACTTTGCTTCCTATTAGCTAGCATATAATGTATGCTAAATCCAAATATTTACATTTAAATCCAGTTCATTCTTTTGAAATCATTTATATTACAAATCATAAATATACGGCTTGTAAGAGGCTGAAATTCTTTGAAGAATAATTATAGGAACAAGGTTAAAGTTTCTGATTGTATTCTGTGCAGAGGGAATGTCTGAAACAAGACAAAAGGACAGTGGTGGGACAGCAGAGGACAGCCTGAACATGCCTGGCAGGCTGTAAATTAGAGGAGGGAAAAGAGGCCAGATTTCAATGCTTTTGTCATAAAGGGGTGTTAGAGACAGGACAGGTTTAAAACAATAAACATACTCAAAACAACTCTCACTTTAACATCCCAGCAAAAGACGACACCACTATATCCCCAACTGAACACACCAAATTGCTAGGAGTGGAAATAGACAATAAACTAAAATTTGACATTCACATATCCTTGACCATAAAAAAAGTCCACAAAAAACTAGGAGCGCTATACAGAAATAAGCAACTTCTCACCAAAACAGCAAAGATTTCAATAGCAAATTCCCACCTTATCTCCACCCTACTTTATGCCTGTCCAATGTATACCAACCTAAGGCAATGCAATCTAAACAAGATAGAGACCTGCTACAACAAAGTCGCCAAGTTCGCCACAGGGGCATCCTACCGTAGTCACCACTGCTGAACTGTGCTGGCTTGAACTCCCTCACCTCCTTCAATGGTATCAACTCTCACTCGCCCACAAACTAGTAAATCATCCACTAAATGTCCCATCCCTCCAGAATCTGCTCCAACCCTATCACACCACCAGACCACTAAGATCAGATCCAGCAACAAAAATCAATTGCAGATCACTAAAGCCAATAACTCTGCTGGTGAAGCACGATTCTCTTGCACCATAGCCAAATTATGGAACTCCCTCCCACCCACAATTACCTCCATACCATCATGCACCACTTCAAAAATTTACTAAAAGCGCACCTAAAAACATGCTGTCTATGCCCTTGCAACTCCCACTCTTATATCACCCTCTCCATCCAACCACTATCTTTCTTTCCACTCTACTAACTACCTTGATTATAGCAAGCGCAGATGCTCATAAGCCAGTAGTTATTATACAGCAGGAACAACTTCTTGTAACATTTGTTAATGTCTGTTATGTACTTCACAGATAAAGATTCTAGTTGTCTACTGATGTACTATGTTCTTCATCTGTAAATATGTTGTAAGTAATTGCTATGTAAATTGTTAATCGCTATGTAATCCAATGTAACTACTGTGTGTTTATTTTAACTGTGGAGCTTTTCTCCCCGGACCTCCGCTGAAAATGGACCTACGTCCAGTCGGACACTCCCGGTCAACAAATATAAATAAATAAATAAATAAAATAAGAGGAAGGTGACTTAAATTTAAATTAAGAGAGAAGGTGATGTCAGAATAAGTTAGTGAGATAAAGGTGAAAATATGCCCCCCCAGAATTAATAAAGAGCCTGTAATGTAATGTGTTGGGAGGAGGGAATTGCAAATCCATAATGACAGCAGCAAGAACTGCTACTCCTAGAGGATCAGATAGGAATCTAGGCAAAGTAGAAATGTAGAGGATAACCCAGCAGTAATAGAGGATTCAGAGAAAAAAGGGAAACTCAGCAGTAATGACAGAGGATTCAGAGAAAAGGCGAAAAGATAAGGGTAGGAAAAGGATGCTGCAGAATACAGGGAATAGTGTAGTATAATAATTAAGGTGTTGGAAGGAGCTAGAGTCCTGGGTTTAAACTTGTGGATCCCAAAAAGAAGATGAACTAGTAGTGAAGTGGAAAAGTACAAACCAAAAGCAGCTTCAAGCAAGAAAAAGTAGTACTCCACACCATCAAATGTTTTAATAAAACGACAAAGCTTTCAGATACAAATTATCCTTCTTCAGTGTCTTACATACAAATTCATAAAAACAGCATTTTTAAATGCAAACTAATTGCACCTCATGACACAGTCAACCTATCAAGTATCATCAATTAAAATCAACAATTAGTCTTAAAGGAAATCATCCATAAAGGATTGCACCAAACACACTAAAAATATATGTATGTAGCAAATATATACATAAAATGACCATTGTTTCTTTACTCTTTGTTGCTTGGCTTTCAAAATAGGGTTTAATGTAACCTGCTTATTAAGACCTGTATGTTTGTACTAACTGTATGTTTGCCTAATATGTACAAAATTCTCATATGGCAACAGATTTAAATTTGAATGTCCACAATGGTATAAATGACTGTGTAGGGTTATTAAAGAGCCCCTTGGCTATAGAGTTGTTTGATAATGGTTATGTGTTAGGCCGTGATGAAGATAATTCTAAGCAGTACAATAAACAAATAGAATGTGTTAGTGCTTCTTCACAAACTGTTGATTTACCCAATACCATACAGACACGCCAAATGGCAGTAGTCTCTGATTTAAATGTCTCTAATGGTAGAAATGAATGTATAGAGCCATTGGAAAATTCTCTGGCTATGGAGTTGTTTGATAATGACTATGCAGATGCTAGTATGCCTATGCTAACTATGGATTTGTCCAATATTATAGAAAATCATATAAAGACAATTCCTGATGAAAGGACTTCTGAAGAGTTATTAAAACGTCCTTTGGTGGTAAATCTGTCTAAATATCAACTTTCTCAAGCAGAGATGTCACTATTGTCACATGGAATTAAGTTTGTACCTGCTGGGGCCAATGATTTGGTTAATGCAGTTACAGATTTAAACTTATTTTCAAGGAGCTTAAATCTGAAAAATATCTTTAAGGATAGTGGCATCTCTATGAATAGTCACCACAAAAGATGTAGTACCTTTATTCCTGTTAGTGACCTTGTTATTAATGTGTTTAATAACATCTGTGAAAAACAAATTAATGAGCTCTATAATAAAAAAAGTTTTAAGAAACTGTATAATTTAACTGTTGAAGAGTTTGAGGCATTGAAATCCTTGCAGAATAATAATGAAATAATTGTAAAAGAAGCGGTTAAGGGGGTGCTATTGTACTGATGGATACAGATAACTATTTGCAACTAAACTATGTTTGACTTATTATCAGATAGATATACTTTTAAACCTATTGATAATAAGGAAATAGCATGATAAGTAAAATTAATGTATCTATCTATGACTTACAGGTGATGGATGATATAGACATTGACCCCTTTCACTTTTTGAGTGTACCATTTCTGTACTTTATGGACTCCCTAAAATACATAAATCTTTGTCACAACCCCTGATGAAACCAATAGTCCCAGGAAGGGGATGGATAACAGAACCCATATCTGTTTATCTACAGGACGTATTAAAGGGCTGTTTGAGGCATATACCCAGCTACATTAAGGACACTGGTGACTTCTTGACCCAGTTACATAGTTGGTGTGATAGTGGTGCTCATGACTGTTTCATTTTGGTAACTTTAGATATAAAGTCTCCCTTTAGGGTCATTCCTAATGTTTATGGAATTGATTGTATAAGAGAGATTCTGCAGGAACATGGTTTCTTTTCTGGTAGATGCATTGAAACCATGTGTGAACTTTTGGAAATTGTTTTGGAAAATAGTATTTTTACTTTCTGTAAACAGGTGTACCATCAGGTTTCAGGAATGGCCATGGGCACCGCTGTAGCCAATACTTATGTAAATCTAACTCTGGGAAAAGGAGAATGTGTATGGTGAGGGTAATTTATATGCCTCGAATATCCTATTTAATAAACGCTTTGTTGATGATATTTTCTTGGTTTGGCATTGTAATGTTATAGATTTGCAGGACTTCTTTAGCTATATAAGTGGTACTGTTGAATTTTTGAAATTTTAAGTGTCTTTTTCTGAAACTTTTTTGAACTTTCTAGGTATAGGATTACTCATAACAGAGTTTGGTTTACAAACGTATATATAAGAAGGAAGTACAAGTAAATAAATACTTGCATAAAAATAGTATGCATGCAAAAAGAACTTTTAGAAGTGTACTTAAGAGTCAGTATTTGCGAGCTAGCAGTCTAAATACTGAATTAGATGTTTGTGAAATGCAGATGCAAGAAATGACCAACAACTTTTTGGAAAAGGGCTATAGTAGAAATGAAATAGAACTGGCTAGGAATGATGCATTACAGTTGAGAGGTTCAAGGACTAAACCTTATTTTTCCACTCAGGAACATGCTAGTTCTGGTGATGTGAGTTCAGTTCATCCACATGCTAGTTCTGTTGATGTGAACTTAGTTTGTTCTCAACCTTTAAGGTATTTAATGACCTTTATAGGGCTAGTGAAACAATAGAATATGTTATTAGAAA
This sequence comes from Protopterus annectens, assembly GCF_019279795.1. Taxonomy (NCBI): domain Eukaryota; kingdom Metazoa; phylum Chordata; order Ceratodontiformes; family Protopteridae; genus Protopterus; species Protopterus annectens. Next base: position 339,423,471 of record NC_056730.1, on the reverse strand, counting down.
CAAATGGGATATTCTAAAGACTATACCTGGTCATGAGAAGTGGCTTCCAGAGTAACAGTTATTCACCTATCGTAATTGTGATAACTTAAAGAAGCTTTTATGCTATAATGATTTTTCCTTAAATAAGAAATCTATCCCTGTGTTTAATAAAAAGGGAACTTTTCCCTGCCACAATTGCTCATGTTCTAGTATAAATCAGTGCAGTTTACACGCCCTATTAGTGGTAGGAAATTTACCTTCCATTGTACTGCAACGTGTAATACAGCATACATTATTTATCTTGCCACATTTAAAAAATGCTTAGGTTTCTATGTTGGAAAATCAATGAGAAGGTTAAAAGATAGGATAATAGAACACAGGTCTGAGATACGCAGGAAGATACTAATTCTTTGGCCCAGCATATGGAGGAAAATGAATGATACACATCAGTTTAGTGCTATACAGGTTATATATCCAAATATAAGACATGGTGATGCAATTAATAACATAGACACCAAGGAATATGAATGGATTATTCAACTGGAAGCAGATGAATATCCAGGTCTTAATAAGCAGGTTACATTAAAACCTATTTTGAAAGCCAAGCAACAAAGAGTAAAGAAAATAGTCTTTTTATGTATATATTTGCTACATACATATATTTTTAGTGTGTTTGGTGTAATCCTTTAAGGATGATTTCCTTTAAGAAGACTGATTGTTGCTTTTAATTGATGTTACTTGATAGGTTGACTGTATCATGAGGTGCAATTAGTTTGTATTTAAAAATGCTGTTTTTATAAGTTTGTATGCAAGACGCTGAAGAAGGATAATTTGTATCTGAAAGCTTTGTCATTTTATTAAAACTTTTGACGGTGTGGAGTACTAGTTTTTCTTGCTTTAAACTTGTGGATGTCAGTGTGAGTAAATGTCTGTGTCCTACCAGGAATGCTGTGGAGTCTTTCTGATACCCTAATTCTTTCCCTGGCTCAGGTAAGCTCAGGTTGTGACCCAGGATTACAGGTCAATGACACTGCAGTACAAGCACAGCCGCAAGCTGGGACTCCACACAGTCTGGTGTAAGACATCTGGCCTCCCCCATATCTTGTCACCAAAACTGGAGTCATTTAATAAGCTGCAAAACCCCTTGGTTCATTGGAAAACATTGTACCCATCTGGAACACAGGGCCCTTTGCCAACCCCAGTACTTTGTTGCTTGTCAGGCAGCGTGTACAACAGTGCACTGCATTGATCAGTCCGTTTTGGTACTGCACATGCTGCGGGACTTATATAAAACATGCTGAGGGTTGTATATGTCATATGGTATGTAGATGGACAAACATCAGCCTCACTGTCCAGTCCCTCATCAGTAGTTGTCCCTCACTGTCAGGGTATCTGATTAGCTACTTCAACACAGTCACACAAATAACACTCTTGTATATCATTATGGACAAATGTTTGTGCTCTGCCCACATTGCTGTGCAGTTTTTTTCAGAGCCAGGATACTTTTCCATATTTCCTAGCTTTCATGTCAAATCACACAAGAAATAGTACAGCTAGTAAGCTGTTCTGAAAGAATTTGTAAATCTGATAGCAGGTTATCATCTTAAATCAGCTGACTGTTTACTATTATACTGGGTCACAATAGTTGTATATTTATTTTTACAAAGGTGTTCGAGGTGTTCACAGTTTTGTTGTTGAATACCATCCTACACTTTTTCACTACTACCATTAAACAGTGTACTAAGTAACCTTCTTCTAAAATATAACTTATGCATTCTCAGTTTTATACCATTTAGACAAAGTAATCTTCATTTTAGAATTTATCTGTAAAAACTCTCTTGATATTTTGCACATGACTGTACTGCTTAAATACACTGTACATTATACAGTAATCCACTATTGTTACTTGTCTCTCCCTTTCTGATTTAAGTTCCCTTTGTATCAAGAGTTGTATTACTAATTGATTTTTACCTATCCCAGACTTTTTACTACCTCTCAATCTATCCCTACCACTTTGTCTATATGCCTCTGTCTTCACATTGACTGTTTTCTTCTCACTCAAAAGTAATTGTAACACCTCTCTAACCATTGTCAGTGTGCCCCCTCCAATCCATTTTCAGAATGGCAGTCTGTTTCTTGTGTCAGTGAGTCTTGGTATTAATATCCAAATGTAAGTTTTCCTGGTATCCTGGCAACCTTTCTGAAACTGTAGGCAAAGTAGTAATACCTGTGGTAGCCTCTGTACACTTACTCTGTTACTTGACTTCATGGGACTCATTACAGTGTATCTCCGGCATGGAGTTTTGTGTAAGGACTTAACCAGCGGTCTAGATGTCTGCTAGTAACAATGTGGCATAAGGGTGTGCTCAGGCTAGTAGGCTGCATGTTATTATTGTCAGGTGGTATATTTATCTCCGTTACTCTAGCTGTTTTCAACATGAAAGTTACCCACTTAAAAAAAGCATTTACCTGCCCATAACTGATAACCAACTCAATTTCAAGAACAGTTCCTGTAGCAATGTTAGATTCCTTAGTAAGTGCCCATTTAATTTACACCTAACTCACAAACAGGGGTAATATATCAGCTGTTTATTAAAACTGTGTGCCCAGAATACAAATCCCCATGCAGTAGATGTTCTCTTAGCTGACACACTTTGAAGATAAATGTTTAATATAAATGTCCATTTTTACATATTAGTGGTTCAGTTTCATTGCAGCAATATAACTGCATGATTTCCAGAAGAAGAAAAAAATACAGGGTAGATGTTATGTGATCCTATCTCGTCTACATTCTGTACTGATGGGTTAGACTCGGCACGCTATACTATAGAGCGAAGTCTCTTATTGGCTGAGCTATTCTACATCCCAGGATGCACCACCACTGCTTCCCCATATCTCGTTTGCCGCTTTACAGCAAACGACGTGGTCTCGGACTTGGCTGAGCTAAGTGTCTATTTCTTCACAAATTTCTGTCAGAAATGTTTTGATTAACCCCAAAAGCTGTTTTAACAGCTATCGTTGTTGTGTGGCTGATTTTTTGATTAAGTTTTTGTGGTAAATTTGTCTTTTATTTGAGGGAAAGGATCCCGTTTAAGTTAGAGGGGCCTTGCCCTTGCACGTGAGTGATATTTTTTAGTGTCAGTCTTACTGTAGTGTTATATTTGGTTAAGTATCCCGTTTTCAGTTAGAGGGGTCTTGCCATTATTTGCTTTCTCTTGACAAGTTTTGAAGAAAGTTTCTTTTTTGTACTGTTTGAGAGTCAATATGTCGAAAGAGCACAGACCATCAGGGTTCAAGAAGTGCTCTAAATGTCCATAACGGACGATCACTCTTTATGTGTGTATTGTTTAGGCCCTAAACATCTTCAGGAGTCTTGCAGCATTTGTCACGCTTTTTCCTCCCGGATCCTCCAAGAGAGGAAAAACAAGTTGATTTTAAAGGGGCGTATTAAACCTACTTTTGAGGAGGCTTTATCTTCTTCCTCTTCTCCCTCGAAGAAAAAGAAATTGTCGGCTCTGACCAGCCCGTCGGAACCGGCTACTAAGAAATCTCGGCAGGCTTCTCCATCGACTCCACGGACTTCGGAGCCGAGGGTGGAACGGTCTGCCTCGATGCCTCCAGCCTCGGCTCCTCTGGCTTCGGAGCCGACGGCTAGAGCTTCGAGAGGCGGGTCACCTTCATTGGCTCCACAGTCTTCAGAGCCAATGAGAGTTGCCCGCTCAGACTCTTCCCCTTCGGCGCCGAAGTCCACTTTGGCACTGAGGGAAATTGCAATGGTTGTGGAGTCTCCCTCGGCACCGATAGTTATCGAGACAATTCGGAGCTGGTCCCCCAGTCCTTCGGAACCGGTGGAGAAGTCGACTCGAACCCATTCGATCTCTTCTCGGTCTTCGAGGATGTCGGATTCGGACATTGACAGGGTACTTCAAAGGCGGTTTCAGTCTCCAGTCTTCCAAAAGTTAGTGTCGGCTCCAGCCCAGTCGGCTCCGGAGCCGATTGCCCACCCTATAGTCTTGGTTCCTTCTCCAATAGCCTCGGCACCGTTGGAGTCGGTGCTGGTGGAGCCGATGGAGGTTGTCGGGTCGGCTCCGACCCTTACTCCAACCCCGACCTTCGGGTCCGAGTTCGGTACACGGACCTCCTCGGTCGGCCCCGGGGGTGATGCTTCAGGACCGATGCTTTCGGTTCCGAGCCTCCCTCTCGGTGCGTCAGCTGCGGGAGTGCCGTCTACTGTTGTGGCCTCAGGGATCGGACCTTCCCAGGACTCTGGGGGTCCCGCCTTCAGGGCTATGAGGAGTGCTTTGGCCAAATCTTCTTTGGCCACCTCCACCGTTTCACCTTCACCTTCCCTTGGCATGGAGACTGGTTCCTTTGTAGTCCCCCTGTCTCAAGACAGCGGAGCCCTGGGGCCTGAGGTCATCCCCATCGGGGTTTCCCCCCTTCCTGAAGGTCCCTCCAAAGCATCTTCGGAGGATCCTCCAAGGAAGAGACAGTGCAAGAGGAAGCACGTCGACTCCCCTGATGAGTCTCTCACCTCGGACACCGACCTCGATGATGCGGAGGGGTCCCCCAAGTCATCCTCGGATGATGTCTCCTTTGTGGACATCTTGGAAATCCTGAAACAACGAGGCGACTGGCAGTCCAAACCCCCTTCCACTGAGGAGTCGGTATTCCTCAAGGCCTTCGGGGCTCAGCCCTCCGCCTCCTGGGTGTCTCCGCCCTTCAATGAGCTTCTGGATTTGATCTCTCGAAGGGCGTGGGAGCACCCGGATTCCGTGGAACCGGTGCCAGCTCGCCCAAATAAATTTCTTTCAGCCCCTCCTGAAAAGGACTTCCTCTCCAAAGGTGTGGCCGTAGATGCCCTGGTGGTGGCATCTGCTACCCAGCAAGATGTGGCAGAGGCTTCGATGTCCATCCATCCTCCTAATAAAGAGTCTAGGAGCATGGATCGGTACGGGAAGTGCACCCTTACTTCAGCAGTCTCTGAATTATCTGACGCACTTCACCAGACTTCAGAGGGATCTGGTCAAGGAACTTTCAGATACCCTCTCTGTTAACCTACCTGAGCAGTTGGCCCAGACGGTTAGCTCTCAGTTGGCTACTCTATCATCGATATCGAACTCGTCCATGAGGCTCATTTCGTATGCAGCCGAGGGGGCGAGTAGAGCGGCGGGTACAGGTGTTGCTCTACGGAGACAAGCCTGGCTCCGCCTGTGTCATTTTGCGGAGGCCTTCAAGTCTTCCTTTGCCGACGCTCCCTTTGATGGGTCCTCTTTGTTTGGACCCAAGGTAAAGGACACCTTGACCCGCTGTGAACAAGAGGGTAAGACTTTGACTGCCGTAGGGGCACAGTTTTCCACTCCCTTCCGGCCTTATCCCAAGGCTAGAAGAGGGGGGAAAATGTGGTTCCGTAAATCTCAGAAGACTTACCCCTCACAGCAGGACGATTCCCCTTCTAGAGGCAGAGGAGGGGGAAATTTTTCAGGAAGACGCCGTCCCAGAGGTGGCAGAGGCCCCAGCAACACTGGAGACTGCGAGTCCTTTCCTGGCTCCTCAACCTTCCAGCATCCCTGAAGGATTGCCTGACTGCGCAGCTCCGGAGCCAGTCGGGGGTCATTTTTCGAGGCACCTAAAGGCCTGGAAGAATATCACTCAGGACCGATGGGTGCTCCGAATCATCGCCGGAGGTTACACTATCCCTCTTTCTCAGCCCCCCCCACCATCCCGGAAATCTCAAAGCTGCTTCAAAAAGGAGTCATCCAACCGTTCCCCGAAGGCCATACCGGATTAGGGACTTACTCAAGATTCTTTTTGGTGCCAAAAAAGACCGGGGACTTGAGGCCCATTTTGGATCTCAGCAAACTCAACCGATCTGTCAAGAAGTCCAAGTTCCGGATGGTCACCTTACAATCCATTCTCCCGCCGCTGGAGAAAGGTGTTTGGATGTGCTCCATAGATATCAAGGACGCCTATTATCACATCCTGATAGATCAGGAGTCCAGGAGACACTTGCGCTTCAGCCTGGGAGACAGTCATTTCCAGTTCCGTGCACTGCCCTTTGGACTCACAACAGCCCCCAGGGTGTTCACCAAATGTTTGGCGGTGGTGACTGCTCACCTGAGAAGTCTAGGATTCCAGGTGTTTCCATACCTAGACGACTGGCTCCTAACTGCCACCTCCAGGTGTCTACTCTTACAGAACCTAGCAGCCACTATATCTCTAGGCAACTCCCTAGGAATCGCCTTCAATTGGGCAAAGTCTGTGTTGCTGCCATCTCAGCGCATACGGTTTATCGGAGTAGAGATAGATTCAAAGCAAATGCGGGTCTATCTTCCTACAGAGAGGATAGAAATATTACAGGCTAAAGTTCGAGCCTTGCTCCTCAAACGCCGAGCCCCAGCCAGGATGGTCCTACAACTTTTAGGTTCCATGTCGGCCACCGTTCTCTTAGTCCCCTTGGCAAGATTACATATGAGGATTCTCCAGTGGCTCCTGTCAGTCCAGTGGTTTTATCAGGATCTCCCTCTGTCACCTCATTCTGATCACGGACACATGCAAACAGGACCTTCGTTGGTGGCTTCTTTCCTCCAACCTGGATCAGGGGCGACCCTTCGTTCCACCACTTCCAGTGGCCACTTTGACTACGGACGCCTCCCAGACGGGGTGGGGGGGACATTACCTGGGCAGGTCAGTCCAAGGCAAGTGGCATTCCGGCGAGAGTCTCCTCCACATCAACATACTGGAAATGAGGGCGGTGCTTTTATCGCTACAAGCACTACACAGTTACCTCCCCCAGGGCATGATTGCCATTCAGTCTGACAACATGTCAGTAGTCTGGTACCTGAACAAGCAGGGAGGGACCAGGTCCTACCCCCTTTGCAGAGAGGCCATGAAAGTATGGGATTGGGCGATTGCAACCAAACGTTTTCTGGTAGCAACACACATTCCGGGGAGATCCAATGTGATAGCCGACAGACTGAGCAGAACTATTCTCTCCCCTCACGAGTGGTCTCTGAATGACAGAGTGGCAACTCAGATTTTCAGAAGATGGGGAACTCCTTGTTGCGACCTTTTTGCAACTCCCCTCAACACGAAATGCTAACAGTTCTTCTCTCTCACCCCAGTTCCGGGGGAGATTCCCAAGGACGCCCTAGCCCAAGCTTGGCCCACCGGCCTACTGTACGCCTTTCCACCGGTTCCCCTTCTTCCCAGGGTGATCCAGAAGGCAATTCACTTGCAAAGCAAGATGATTTTAGTTGCCCCATACTGGCCTCGTCAAGTCTGGTTGCCCTTTCTTTGGAAATATGCACTGGACGGTCCATGGTTCCTGGACCAGGTTCCAGACCTCTTGATCCACCAGTCGGGACAACATCATCAGCCCCTTCACTCGTTGAGGTTAACAGCTTGGCTCCTCCTCTTCCGACCATAGTCAGGAACCATGCTTTGGACCCGGAAGTCATACATATCTTGTCCTCGGCCCACAAGACTTCTACTAAAAAAATGTATAACAGCAAATGGAAGAGATTCACTATTTGGGCCCAACTCCGGGGATTAGATCCCATTACTGCCCCGGTGTCAGAGGTTCTGAAGTTTTTAGCTTCTCTATTCAATCAAGGTTCTTCGGTCTCTACCATCAAGGTTCAATTGGCAGCTATTTCCAATTTTCATGAAAGTATAGACCCACCTTTGATGAGCAATAAGTTGTGTAAAGCCTTCATCAAAGGTGCTGGGCTGCTACGACCTCCGATTTCTCATTCCGCTCCACCGTGGGATCTTAATTTGGTATTAGGTGCTTTGACTTCTTCCCCCTTCGAACCGGCAGCAACTTGTGACTTGAAATTTCTTTCTTGGAAGACTGCTTTTTTGGTGGCAATTACATCAGCCAGAAGAGTTTCAGAACTTCAAGCCCTATGTGTCAAACCACCGTACCTGGTTTTTCACAAGGATAGAGTATCCCTCAGGCTGAATCCATCCTTTGTTCCTAAGGTTTGTTCTAGTTTTTGTCTGCAACAGTCATTGGAACTTCCAGCTTTCTTCCCAAAGTACTCAAACAGAGTGGAATACGTCTTCCACACATTGGATGTTCACAGGCAATTGCGTTTCTATTTAGATAGGACGCACCAAACACGGAAAATAGATCAGTTGTTTGTGTCCTTTTCGGACAATAAATTGGGCAAAGCCGTCACGAAGGTCACTATTGCCAAGTGGATCAGGGATTGTATCAGCCATACTTACTTCCTTTCTAATAAAGAGCTTACAACCACAGTGAAAGCTCATTCTACAAGGGCTATGGCTACTTCGACAGCCTTTCATTCTAAGCTTGCCATTAGTGACATTTGTGCTGCGGCTACCTGGTCTTCTCCTCAGACCTTCATTTCTCATTACAAATTGGACGTGGCATCTCAAGGGCGAGCTTCCTTCGGTTCCACAGTTCTCAGGAGTGTTTTCCAATGAGCCACCCAGGAATCAGGGGCTAGGGACGCTGTCCCATCAGTACAGAATGTAGGCGAGATAGGATCACATAACATCTTTTAGTTATGTACTTACCATAACTTTAGATGTTTGCATCCATCTCACCTACATTCCTAATAACCCACCCTCCTTCCCCCTGCCTTGGAGATCAGAAGAGACCGGACGGTTCAAGTTTAGCCGTTTCATCTTGAAACACCTGGCAATATTATATCAACAGTCTATGTATGTGTGAATGTGTGCGGACAAACAAGATCTGGGGAAGCAGTGGTGGTGCATCCTGGGATGTAGAATAGCTCAGCCAATAAGAGACTTTGCTCTATAGTATAGCGTGCCGAGTCGGAGCCGATCCTCGGCTCCGAACCCATCAGTACAGAATGTAGGCGAGATGGATCCCAAACATCTAAAGTTATGGTAAGTACATAACTAAAAGTTATAGCTACTCTCATACCTTTTAACTGTACAGATTTTTGCAGAATGTCCAGATTTTTTCCCTCATATTTTTGAAACATTTTTCATAAAATTGTGGTTTTCTGGCAAACTAGTGGCAAATCATTAACGATTGAAGTTTGAAAATAATAATGACAGACATTGGAGTTTCAGAATTCCTACCCTTCAGAAAATTCTTGCTATTGCAAAACCTTATTATTGTATCAAATTTCCACATTTGTAACAGCAATATTTAAAAACTATCCTTATTTTTGGGCCATTGTCCCACTTTTATTTATGACTTTGTTCAGATTTCTTGTTGTAAAAAGTTGAGAGGTATGCTACCCCCTAGCAAATGTCATTTTCTCAAGAAATACATCTGGGTTGATGATCTCTAATATAAATTGATTTGTTAAATTTAATTCCTGTAGAAACATAAAATTACCTTGTTGTCTTATTACCTACAGGATCTACTAGGTTTTCAGTACTAAAGCTATGTAAGCATATTGATTTGTTATAAGTTTACATTCTGTAGGAAACATAAATTTGTTCTGCCTTACTGGATTTTTTGTAAAAGCTCACAAGTAAAGCATCATAAAGCCTATGCAATGTTTAATCAGACATAAAAGTTTGATATAAAGCTAGAAACAGATCAAGGTTGTATGCAACTAAACAGGGGTTACGATGTTTAAATGCAGTGCAATCTGACATTGTACTACTACAGAGCCATTATCTTTGTTTAGAATTTCTTGATCAAGTGCACGCTCTGCTGTCCATCTACATGATGTATTTGTTAGGTTGAGCCTGTGTATTCTCCATCAGTGTTCCAACCCTATGTATGTTGTGTTAAAACAGGCTTCCTTGGTAGTATCCAGTTGCAATATTGCTGGTATGTTTAGTAATGAAACATTCACTATTACCAGCTGACTAAGACTTTCCCATATTCAGGCAAATGTCATAGTGCATTGCAGTAAACAAACTGAAATACAGAATGGTAATCTGAGGTATCGTCTGCCACCAGACTGTATGCCTCTAACCCTCAGCCCTCTGACCCCAACTCATTGCCATCTTTGAACGTTCTGATATATGTTGGTTATCCAGTACCCTAAATACAGTTTTGTATGGAGAAGTAATAATGGCCAAGACATCACCCCTCGAAGAAGAATAAATACAGAAGTCCACCAGTATCAAAACATAAAACAAATTAGAATAAAACAATTATAGCATTTTACATATTTTTCCTTTGGTCCAGTTGATGGTGCAGCTGTGTTACCATCAACTGTCCTGAAAGTGTGTGCACCTGTTGCCTGGCACTTATAAAACTCTAGACTCTGATTGCTTATTGTTCAGAGCATAATACCAGAGAGCAAACATCAGACACTGAGTTTTACACCAAGAGACATTAAAGCTCCCTATCTGCTGTATTTCACTTGTATGTGCAGACTTTCTGTGGGAAGACAGCTCTAACATTTCACCTGCATTTTCCATCTAACCTTACTCCCGTGCATGATGATTAAATCAGTGTATGTTAGTGTAGTAGTTCCCATTTGTGGGTGGAAGCATTCCATTCAATTCAGGGTGTTTGGCATTTCTCCATACCGTTTCCTTCCTCATCATTTTTTAAGTCACGTATCATTTGACAAGAATGTATGACTGCTGTAATGATTGCAGTGTAGCATAGTGTCATAAATCTTGCTTATGTCAAGATTCCAAATAAAGCAACTGCAAAATGAATTAAAATAAAAGAATTATACATTTTGCAGTTTTTCCCACACCTGGAAGTTTACAAACATTGAGAGCAAAACTGTTGTCCTTTATTAGAGTACTAATCAGCTAACTGCTTTGTCTGGAATTAGACTTGATACTCAACTGCAAATGTGTGTTTTATGAGGATAACCGTGTTCAAAAAACGTACACAGATCATCAGGATAATACTGATCCTAGGTTTAAATAAATGTAATCAGAAAGTAGTACTGCAAAATGCTGGTTATTGTAGGAAGTAGGACAAGCAGAGTTATTTGCCTTACTCTTTTAACTTAATGGAGAAGAAAAAAGATCACTTATTATCTGTTTACCCAGTCATCAAATGATATTATTGCTCAGCTGAGGCTCAGAGAAGCTTATGATCAAGTAAAATGGGATATTTGCTAAAAAAGTCATTCTTTCAAAGCTGGCAATGGTTTCATGATGTGGACCTTGGACTGTTGACAATATTTGTCATCCTGATCATAATACAACCCTGTTCCCTTGTACTCATGTCAGTGCCTCTGACGTTGTGCAACATTTTTTAAATGCTTTTACACAAAGCAGAGTCCATAAAAAAATTCACTTCAGATAAGCACATGTAAAAATCCACACTTTATCAGTGCATGTTATACATTTTCTGTCCACATGGTATTAGTCAACACTGTCTTAAGAAAATTCCATGGCAGGTTCACTTGCATTTAATAAGTTCCTTCCTGCACTCCTAAAAATTCTTCCTACTTTCATCTCTTAGCCTGTCAGCAGTTTAGTTAACAGGTTAGTAAAAGAAAGGCATGCCTTTGCATTATGGAAACCTTGTACACCTCTACAAAGGGTGGTCCTTCTATTAGATGGGCATTTAATGTCCTATTATGTTGCCCTCTCCAGTATCCAAGGCTCTCAAGAAATTTGTCTTCAGTCATCTCTTGAAATGCTTAATTTATTCTACTTTGCTTTCCTGTGCAGAACATAGCCCCTCTCAGTCATGGAAATAATACTACAGTCCTTTATATGGTGGGATTCGTATATAACCAGTGATGCAAAGGTAATTTAGTAGGTGTAATTTACCTTGACTCTTCTTTCTGTGGCCTTTAATAGTGTCTACCATATGGAACTGCTGCAGACCTTGCAAGGTTTAGGTCTGTCCTCTTTTCCATCAGAATGGTTTGTGAACATACCTCTCAAACATACCGAATTCCTCAGAATTTACCAGTTTTGAGGGCAAAATAATGAGCTGCTATGAATTTCCGAGTGGCCCCTTCAATTTCCGATTTTTTTTATTTAATCTACAATTTTGAAGTATGGCATCTGATGTAATCACATTTGGGGCTGCCCTCTACTCTCAAGTAAATATCAGCAGAACTGGCTCCCCATGTGTACTGTGTCTTCCGGTTTATATTGCCAAGACCAAATACAACATACAGTAACTGCGATTTTGCATACTACCAACTAAATGGAAAAGACACGACAGGCTACATGTCCAAAATTGTTTAATATCACAGTGCCAACGCTAGAGTCTGTATGTAAATAAATATTAATTACAATGGTGTTTGCTATGTGTGAATAACAGCAGCAGTCATTTTAAATGGCTTTCAGACTTGGGTCTTTTACTTATGGTTATTATTTGGTGAGCTTTGGGCAAATATTTTAAAGTTGTCAGGACACTTCACAAGAGTTTATGAACTTACCTGTAACTGAGCAGTATTCCGTTCACCTGATAAAATACAACTCCAAACCAAAAAGAGCGAACGAGACTTTGCTGGTAACATATAATAAAACAAACAGTTCTATTCACAAACGTTAAAACCAACTTTTATTTCACCAATAAACATAAGTGTTTTCATCCCTTATATTAAGGAACTGGTTTTAACATTTGTGAATGGAACTGTTTCTTTCATTGTATTTTACTGGCAAAACCACATTAGCTTTTTTTTTTTTTTTTGGCATAAGGTTAACCCATAAGCAAGCACAGATCACAGAGTGAGCACCTAACACATGAAATCCACCCACCTGACATTTCAGTTTTCTCTGCTGTTTCAAGGCAAAGTCAGAGAATGCAGTATGTAATCTGCTTTGGTGTAGTGTTAGTGTGTTATTTATTATTTCCTGTCATGTTGACTCCATTATTTTTCATGCTTTTTAAGCGCACCATTAGAAAATAAAATAAACCAGCAAACAAAGAAATCAATGTTAAAAAAGGGCATTGCACGCAGTGTGCCGATAGTTTATGCCTGTAAGTTATTGAAACAAATGAGATAGACATTCACAGTCCCATACATGCTGCTTTGCATGGAGAGTCATTTTAATTACAGTGGCTGCATATAAATGGTATGCATTTAGAAATAGAAATGCTTAAAAAATAAGGGAACATATACAGTGTATGTCTAAAGCCTTAGGTTACATAAGCAAAGCAGATGGTTCAAAGGTAAAGTTATTAAATGTCATGCCAAAATACTCATCTCCTATGCATTACTTCCATGGGGAAACCTGTTTCAACAACACATACACATATTATAATGTCAGATGTTTAAGCTGGGATTAGTTTGGTACGGTCCCTTCATGTGTTGTATTTTCAAGTCTTCTAAGCATGTGCAAACATAGAAAACTTAACAGTTCTAATGCAAAGACTGCTGATTTGCATACCATCATATGATGTGTACTTCTTGGGCTTTCTGTTTGAGTTTCCCACATAAAGAGTCATCTGACAAATAAAAACAACATAATTCTCTATTTTTTAAGGTGATTTAATACTGGTAACTGAGCAAAATTCCAAAAATATGCATTCTAATTAGTCTATATTTCTCTAGCTTAGTCTCTTGATTTAACGCTTATGTAAACTACCCCCGTCTTCAACAGGAAACACAGTAACCTCCAGCAGTTACTATGCGCATGGGTCCTGAGATTTGAACTGTTTTTGACCAACTGGATAGAAGAAAGGGATACACCTCTGCAGTATATGAGCACCTCTTTACACGACAATTGTTTTGATAACGTGAACTAAAATAGTGAGTATAATAAAAGAATTATAAATGTAAGTTGTTTGAAGGTATGTGTTAAGTGACACTAGGATCAAGAATATATGAGGTGGTGCAGAAGAAAGATATTTTACTGGTGTTTGTAGAAGAAAGGAACTGTAAGGAAGTTGTATAACTTGTGACCATTGTTAAATGCTTAAGTTTACGCTTAACAAGATGGTAGAGTCAGAGAAGAATATGACTGGTGGTTGTTCAGCATCTCTGTATTTATGGAATTCAAATTAAAAACTGGAATTTGAAGCAGATTAGTTACAATAGCAGTAAACACTCTTGTCATGTCCACAGAGATTCAGTAAGTCTGGAGAATGTACAAGTGTGTGTTTTGTTCTAGAAAATATTTT